>NW_027515498.1:0-77519 GCF_048772815.1 Callospermophilus lateralis
AAAAACACTTTTCGTTTGAAAGGGGGTGGCCAATCTTCCAAAAAACTACTAGTTTGCTGAAATCTCAGCAAAAATTTTTCACCAAATCTTAATGATACTTGGTGGTAATGATCAGTTCACTAATCCCACTTGGCTACCCAATTTTTAGTCTTCTAGGTTGAAGCATTCGTTTCCAGTAACACTTTGAATTTTTAGGTTTCACTCTGTTTTCTGCTACATAGATAGATGTGTTTGAAACTCTAAATCAAACACGGTTTGTGCTAGCTCCTTGAAACTTGACCAAATTAAGTAGTTCTAAGTTCTCTCTCGATGGTTTGTTTCCTCTTGAAGTACCCCATGCAGAGACTGGCGAAAAACACTTTCGTTTGAAAGGGGTTGAAAAGCTTCCAAAAAACTACTAGTTTGCTGAAATCTCAGCAAACATTTTTTCACCAAATCTTGATGATACTTGGTGGTAATGATCAGTTCACTAATCCCACTTGGCTGCCCAACTTTCACTCTTCTAGGTTCAAGCGTTCGTTTCCAGTAACACTTTGAATTTTTAGGTTTCACTCTGTTTTCTGCTATATAGATAGATGTGTTTGAAACTCTAAATGAAACACGGTTTGTGCTAGCTCCGTGAAACTTGACCAAATGAAGTAGTTCTAAGTTCTATCTCTATGGTTTGTTTCCTCTTGAAGTACCCCATGCAGAGACTGGCGAAAAACACTTTCGTTTGAAAGGGGTTGCCAAGCTTCCAAAAAACTACTAGTTTGATGAAATCTCAGCAAACATTTTTTCACCAAATCTTGATGATACTTGGTGGTAATGATCAGTTCACGAATCCCACTTGGCTGCCCAACTTTTACTCTTCTAGGTTCAAGCATTCGTTTCCAGTAACACTTTGAAATTTAGGTTTCACTCTGTTTTCTGCTATATAGATAGATGTGTTTGAAACTCTGATTCAAACACGGTTTGTGCTAGCTCCGTGAAACTTGACAAAATGAAGTAGTTCTAAGTTCTTTCTCTATGGTTTGTTTCCTCTTGAAGTACCCCATGCAGAGACTGGCGAAAAACACTTTCGTTTGAAAGGGGTTGCCAAGCTTCCAAAACACTACTAGTTTGCTGAAATCTCAGCAAACCTTTTTTCACCAAATCTTGATGATACTTGGTGGTAATGATCAGTTCACTAATCCCACTTGGCTGCCCAACTTTCACTCTTCTAGGTTCAAGCGTTCGTTTCCAGTAACACTTTGAATTTTTAGGTTTCACTCTGTTTTCTGCTATATAGATAGATGTGTTTGAAACTCTAAATCAAACACGGTTTGTGCTAGCTCCGTGAAACTTGACAAAATGAGGTAGTCCTAAGTTCTATCTCTATGGTTTGTTTCCTCTTGAAGTACCCCATGCAGAGACTGGCGAAAAACACTTTCGTTTGAAAGGGGTTGCCAAGCTTCCAAAAAACTACTAGTTTGCTGAAATCTCAGCAAACCTTTTTTCACCAAATCTTGATGATACTTGGTGGTAATGATCAGTTCACTAATCCCACTTGGCTACCCAATTTTTATTCTTCTAGGTTGAAGCATTCGTTTCCAGTAATACTTTGAATTTTTAGGTTTCACTCTGTTTTCTGCTATATAGATAGATATGTTTGAAACTCTAAATCAAACACCGTTTGTGCTAGCTCCATGAAACTTGACCAAATGAAGTAGTTCTAAGTTCTATCTCTATGGTTTGTTTCCTCTTGAAGTACCCCATGCAGATACTGGCGAAAAACACTTTCGTTTGAAAGGGGTTGCCAAGCTTCCAAAAAACTACTAGTTTGCTGAAATCTCAGCAAAACTTTTTTCACCAAATCTTGATGATACTTGGTGGTAATGATCAGATCACTAATCCCACTTGGCTGCCCAACTTTCACTCTTCTAGGTTCAAGCGATCGTTTCCAGTAACACTTTGAATTTTTAGGTTTCACTCTGTTTTCTGCTATATAGATAGATGTGTTTGAAACTCTAAATCAAACACGGTTTGTGCTAGCTCATTGAAACTTGACCAAATGACGTAGTCCTAAGTTCTATCTCTATGGTTTGTTTCCTCTTGAAGTACCCCATGCAGAGACTGGCGAAAAACACTTTCGTTTGAAAGGGGTTGCCAAGGTTCCAAAAAACTACTAGTTTGCTGAAATCTCAGCAAACATTTTTTCACCAAATCTTGATGATCCTTGGTGGTAATGATCAGTTCACTAATCCCACTTGGCTACCCAATTTTTATTCTTCTAGGTTGAAGCATTCGTTTCCAGTAACACTTTGAATTTTTAGGTTTCACTCTGTTTTCTGCTATATAGATAGAGGTGTTTGAAACTCTAAATCAAACACGGTTTGTGCTAGCTCCTTGAAACTTGACCAAATGAAATAGTTCTAAGTTCTATCTCTATGGTTTGATTCCTCTTGAAGTACCCTAGGCAGACTGGCGAAAAACACTTTCGTTTGAAAGGGGTTGCCAAGCTTCCAAAAAAAATACTAGTTTGCTGAAATCTCAGCAAACCTTTTTTCACCAAATCTTGATGATACTTGGTGGTAATGATCAGTTCACTAATCCCACTTGGCTGCCAAACTTTCACTCTTCTAGGTTCAGGCGTTCGTTTCCAGTAACACTTTGAATTTTTAGGTTTCACTCTGTTTTCTGCTATATAGATAGATGTGTTTGAAACTCTAAATCAAACACGGTTTGTGCTAGCTCCTTGAAACTTGACCAAATGAAGTAGTTCTAAGTTCTATCTCTATGGTTTGTTTCCTCTTGAAGTACCCCATGCAGAGACTTGCGAAAAACAATTTCGTTTGAAAGGGGTTGCCAAGCTTCCAAAAAACTACTAGTTTTCTGAAATCTCAGCAAACATTTTTTCACCAAATCTTGATGATACTTGGTGGTAATGATCAGTTCACTAAGCCCACTTGGCTGCCCAATTTTTACTATTCTAGGTTCAAGCGTTCGTTTCCAGCAACAGTTTGAATTTTTAGGTTTCACTCTGTTTTCTGCTATATAGATAGATGTGTTTGAAACTCTAAATCAAACACGGTTTGTGCTAGCTCCTTTAAACTTTACCAAATGAAGTAGTTCTATGTTCCATCTCTATGGTTTGTTTCCTCTTGAAGTACACCATGCAGAGACTGGCGAAAAACACTTCCGTTTGAAAGGGGTGGCCAATCTTCCAAAAAACTACTAGTTTGCTGAAATCTCAGCAAAACTTTTTTCACCAAATCTTAATGATACTTGGTGGTAATGATCTGTTCACTAATCCCACTTGGCTACCCAATTTTTATTCTTCTAGGTTGAAGCATTCGTTTCCAGTAACACTTTGAATTTTTAGGTTTCACTCTTTTTCTGCTATATAGATAGATGTGTTTGGAATTCTAAATCAAACACGGTTTGTGCTAGCTCCTTGAAACGTGACCAAATGAAGTAGTTTTAAGTTCTATCTCTATGGTTTGTTTCTTCTTGAAGTACCCCATGCAGAGACTGGCGAAAAACACTTTCGTTTGAAAGGGGTTGCCAAGCTTCCAAAAAACTACTAGTTTGCTGAAATCTCAGCAAACATTTTTTCACCAAATCTTGATGATACTTGGTTGTAATGATCAGTTCACTAAGCCCACTTGGCTGCCCAATTTTTACTCTTCTAGGTTCAAGCGTTCGTTTCCAGTAACACTTTGAATTTTTAGGTTTCACTCTGTTTTCTGCTATATAGATAGATGTGTTTGAAGTCTAAATCAAACACGGTTTGTGCTAGCTCCTTGAAACGTGACGAAATGAAGTAGTTCTATGTTCCATCTCAATGGTTTGTTTCCTCTTGAAGTACCGCATGCAGAGACTGGCGAAAAATATTTTCGTTTGAAAGGGGTTGCCAAGCTTCCAAAAAACTACTAGTTTGCTGAAATCTCAGCAAACCTTTTTTCACCAAATCTTGATGATACTTGGTGGTAATGATCAGTTCACTAATTTCACTTGGCTGCCCAACTTTCACTCTTCTAGGTTCAAGCGTTCCTTTCCAGTAACACTTTGAATTTTTAGGTTTCACTCTGTTTTCTGCTATATAGATAGATGTGTTTGGAATTCTAAATCAAACACGGTTTGTGCTAGCTCCTTGAAACCTGACCAAATGAAGTAGTTCTAAATTGTATCTCTATAGTTTGTTTCCTCTTGAAGTGCCCCATGCAGAGACTGGCGAAAAACACTTTTGTTTGAAAGGGGTTGCCAAGCTTCCAAAAAACTACTAGTTTGCTGAAATCTCAGCAAACATTTTTTCACCAAATCTTGATGATACTTGGTGGTAATGATCAGTTCACTAATCCCACTTGGCTGCCCAATTTTTATTCTTGTAGGTTGAAGCATTCGTTTCCAGTAACAGTTTGAATTTTTAGGTTTCACTCTGTATTCTCCTACATAGATAGCTATGTTTGGAATTCTAAATCAAACACGGTTTGTGCTAGCTCCTTGAAACTTGACCAAATGAAGTAGTTCTAATTTCTATCTCTATGGTTTGTTTCTTCTTGTTGTACCCCATGCAGAGACTGGCGAAAAACACTTTCCTTTGAAAGGGGTTGCCAAGCTTCCAAAAAACTACTAGTTTGCTGAAATCTCAGTAAACATTTCTTCACCTAATCTTGATGATACTTGGTGGTAATGATCAGTTCACTAATCCCACTTGGATGCCCAACTTTCACTCTTCTATGTTCAAGCGTTCCTTTCCAGGAACACTTTGAATTTTTAGGTTCACTCTGTTTTCTGCTATATAGATAGATGTGTTTGAAACTCTAAATCAAAGACGGTCTGTGCTAGCTCCGTGAAACTTGACAAAATGAAGTAGTCCTAAGTTCTGTCTCTATGGTTTGTTTCCTCTTGAAGTACCCCATGCAGAGACTGGCGAAAAACACTTTCGTTTGAAAGGGGTTGCCAAGCTTCCAAAAAACTACTAGTTTGCTGAAATCTCAGCCAACATTTTTTTCACCAAATCTTGATGATACTTGGTGGTAATGATCAGTTCACTAATCCCACTTGGCTGCCCAATTTTTATTCTTCTAGGTTGAAGCATTCGTTTCCAGTAACAGTTTGAATTTTTTTTTCACTCTGTTTTCTCCTACATAGATAGCTGTGTTTGGAATTCTAAATCAAACATGGTTTGTACTAGCTGCTTGAAACTTGACCAAATGAAGTAGTTCTAAGTTCTATCTCTATGGTTTGTTTCCTCTTGAAGTACCCCATGCAGAGACTGGCGAAAAACACTTTCGTTTCAAAGGGGTTCCCAAGCTTCCAAAAAACTACTAGTTTGCTGAAATCTCAGCAAATATTTTTTCACCAAAACTTGATGATACTTGGTGGTAATGATCAGTTCACTAATCCCAATTGGCAGCCCAACTTTCACTCTTCTAGGTTCAAGCGTTCCTTTCCAGTAACACTTTGAATTTTTAGGTTTCACTCTGTTTTCTGCTATATAGATAGATGTGTTTAAACTCTAAATCAAACACGGTTTGTGCTGGCTCCTTGAAACTTGACCAAATGAAGTAGTTCTAAGTTCTATCTCTATGGTTTGTTTCCTCTTGAAGTACCCCATGCAGAGACTGGCGAAAAACACTTTCGTTTGAAAGGGGTTGCCAAGCTTCCAAAAAACTACTAGTTTGCTGAAATCTCAGCAAACATTTTTTCACCAAATTTTGATGATACTTGGTGGTAATGATCAGTTCACTAAGCCCACTTGGCAGCCCAACTTTCACTCTTCTAGGTTCAAGCTTTCGTTTCCAGTAACACTTTGAACTTTTAGGTTTCAGTCTGTTTTCTGCTATATAGATAGATGTGTTTGAAACTCTAAATCAAACACGGTTTGTGCTGGCTCCTTGAAACTTGACCAAATGAAGTAGTTCTAAGTTCTATCTCTATGGTTTGTTTCCTCTTGAAGTACCCCATGCAGAGACTGGCGATAAACACTTTCGTTTGAAAGGGTGGCCAAGCTTCCAAAAAACTACTAGTTTGCTGAAATCTCAGCAAACCTTTTTTCACCAAATCTTGATGATACTTGGTGGTAATGATCAGTTCACTAATCCCACTTGGCTGCCCAACATTCACTCTTCTAGGTTCAAGCGTTCGTTTCCAGTAACACTTTGAATTTTTAGGTTTCACTCTGTTTTCTGCTATATAGATAGATGTGTTTGAAACTCTAAATCAAACACGGTTTGTGCTAGCTCCTTGAAACTTGACCAAATGAAGTAGTTCTAAGTTCTATCTCTATGGTTTGTTTCCTCTTGAAATACCCCGTGCAGAGACTGGCGAAAAACACTTTCGTTTGAAAGGGGTTGCCAAGCTTCCAAAAAACTACTAGTTTGCTGAAATCTCAGCAAACATTTTTTCACCAAAACTTGGTGATACTTGGTGGTAATGATCAGTTCACTAATCCCACTTGGCAGCCCAACTTTCACTCTTCTAGGTTCAAGCGTTCGTTTCCAGTAACACTTTGAATTTTTAGGTTTCACTCTGTTTTCTGCTATATAGATAGATGTGTTTAAACTCTAAATCAAACACGGTTTGTGCTGGCTCCTTGAAACTTGACCAAATGAAGTAGTTCTAAGTTCTATCTCTATGGTTTGTTTCCTCTTGAAGTACCCCATGCAGAGACTGGCGAAAAACACTTTCGTTTGAAAGGGGTTGCCAAGCTTCCAAAAAACTACTAGTTTGCTGAAATCTCAGCAAACATTTTTTCACCAAATTTTGATGATACTTGGTGGTAATGATCAGTTCACTAAGCCCACTTGGCAGCCCAACTTTCACTCTTCTAGGTTCAAGCTTTCGTTTCCAGTAACACTTTGAACTTTTAGGTTTCAGTCTGTTTTCTGCTATATAGATAGATGTGTTTGAAACTCTAAATCAAACACGGTTTGTGCTGGCTCCTTGAAACTTGACCAAATGAAGTAGTTCTAAGTTCTATCTCTATGGTTTGTTTCCTCTTGAAGTACCCCATGCAGAGACTGGCGATAAACACTTTCGTTTGAAAGGGTGGCCAAGCTTCCAAAAAACTACTAGTTTGCTGAAATCTCAGCAAACCTTTTTTCACCAAATCTTGATGATACTTGGTGGTAATGATCAGTTCACTAATCCCACTTGGCTGCCCAACATTCACTCTTCTAGGTTCAAGCGTTCGTTTCCAGTAACACTTTGAATTTTTAGGTTTCACTCTGTTTTCTGCTATATAGATAGATGTGTTTGAAACTCTAAATCAAACACGGTTTGTGCTAGCTCCTTGAAACTTGACCAAATGAAGTAGTTCTAAGTTCTATCTCTATGGTTTGTTTCCTCTTGAAATACCCCGTGCAGAGACTGGCGAAAAACACTTTCGTTTGAAAGGGGTTGCCAAGCTTCCAAAAAACTACTAGTTTGCTGAAATCTCAGCAAACATTTTTTCACCAAAACTTGGTGATACTTGGTGGTAATGATCAGTTCACTAATCCCACTTGGCAGCCCAACTTTCACTCTTCTAGGTTCAAGCGTTCGTTTCCAGTAACACTTTGAATTTTTAGGTTTCACTCTGTTTTCTGCTATATAGATAGATGTGTTTGAAACTCTAAATCAAACACGGTTTGTGCTAGCTCCTTGAGACTTTACCAAATGAAGTAGTTCTATGTTCCATCTCTATGGTTTGTTTCCTCTTGAAGTACACCATGCAGAGACTGGCGAAAAACACTTTCGTTTGAAAGGGGTGGCAAAGCTTCCAAAAAACTACTAGTTTGCTGAAATCTCAGCAAATATTTTTTCACCAAATCTTGATGATACTTGGTTGTAATGATCAGTTCACTAAGCCCACTTGGCTGCCCAATTTTTACTCTTCTAGGTTCAAGCGTTCGTTTCCAGTAACACTTTGAATTTTTAGGTTTCACTCTGTTTTCTGCTATATAGATAGATGTGTTTGAAACTCTAAATCAAACACGGTTTGTGCTAGCTCCTTGAAACTTTACCAAATGAAGTAGTTCTATGTTCCATCTCTATGGTTTGTTTCCTCTTGAAGTACCGCATGCAGAGAGTGGCGAAAAATACTTTCGTTTGAAAGGGGTGGCCAAGCTTCCAAAAAACTACTAGTTTGCTCAAATCTCAGCAAAACTTTTTTCACCAAATCTTGATGATACTTGGTGGTAATGATCAGTTCACTAATTTCACTTGGCTGCCCAACTTTCACTCTTCTAGGTTCAAGCGTTCATTTCCAGTAACACTTTGAATTTTTAGGTTTCACTCTGTTTTCTGCTATATAGATAGATGTGTTTGAAACTCTAAATCAAACACGGTTTGTGCTAGCTCCTTTAAACTTTACAAAATGAAGTAGTTCTATGTTCCATCTCTATGGTTTGTTTCCTCTTGAAGTACACCATGCAGAGACTGGCGAAAAACACTTTCGTTTGAAAGGGGTGGAGAATCTTCCAAAAAACTACTAGTTTGCTGAAATCTCAGCAAAACTTTTTTCACCAAATCTTAATGATACTTGGTGGTAATGATCAGTTCACTAATCCCACTTGGCTGCCCAATTTTTATTCTTCTAGGTTGAAGCATTCGTTTCCAGTAACAGTTTGAATTTTTAGGTTTCACTCTGTTTTCTCCTACATAGATAGCTGTGTTTGGAATTCTAAATCAAACACGGTTTGTGCTAGCTCCTTGAAACTTGACCAAATGAAGTAGTTCTAAGTTCTATCTCTATGGTTTGTTTCTACTTGAAGTATCCCATGCAGAGACTGGCGAAAAACACTTTCGTTTGAAAGGGGTTGCCAAGCTTCCAAAAAACTACTGGTTTGCTGAAATGTCAGCAAACATTTTTTCACCTAATCTTGATGATACTTGGTGGTAATGATCAGTTCACTAATCCCACTTGGCTGCCCAACTTTCACTCTTCTAGGTTCAAGCGTTCCTTTCCAGTAACACTTTGAATATTTAGGTTTCACTCTGTTTTCTGCTATATAGATAGATGTGTTTAAACTCTAAATCAAACACGGTATGTGCTAGCTCCGTGATACTTGACCAAATGAAGTAGTCCTAAGTTCTATCTCTATGGTTTGTTTCCTCTTGAAGTACCCCATGCAGAGACTGGCGAAAAACACTTTCGTTTGAAAGGGGTTGCCAAGCTTCCAAAAAACTACTAGTTTGCTGAAATCTCAGCAAACATTTTTTCACCAAATCTTGATGATACTTGGTGGTAATGATCAGTTCACTAATCCCACTTGGCTGCCCAATTTTTATTCTTCTAGGTTGAAGCATTCGTTTCCAGTAACAGTTTGAATTTTTAGGTTTCACTCTGTTTTCTCCTACATAGATAGCTGTGTTTGGAATTCTAAATCAAACATGGTTTGTGCTAGCTCTTTGAAACATGACCAAATGAAGTAGTTCTAAGTTCTATCTCTATGGTTTGTTTCCTCTTGAAGTACCCCATGCATAGACTGGCGAAAAACACTTTCGTTACAAAGGGGTGGCCAAGCTTCCAAAAAACTACTAGTTTCCTGAAATCTCAGCAAATATTTTTTCACCAAATCTTGATGATACTTGGTTGTAATGATCAGTTCACTAAGCCCACTTGGCTGCCCAATTTTTACTCTTCTAGGTTCAAGCGTTCATTTCCAGTAACACTTTGAATTTTTAGGTTTCACTCTGTTTTCTGCTATATAGATAGATGTGTTTGAAACTCTAAATCAAACACGGTTTGTGCTAGCTCCTTGAAACTTTACCAAATGAAGTAGTTCTATGTTCCATCTCTATGGTTTGTGTCCTCTTGAAGTACCGCATGCAGAGAGTGGCGAAAAATACTTTCGTTTGAAAGGGGTGGCCAAGCTTCCAAAAAACTACTAGTTTGCTGAAATCTCAGCAAACCTTTTTTCACCAAATCTTGATGATACTTGGTGGTAATGATCAGTTCACTAATCCCACTTGGCTGCCCAACTTTCACTCTTCTAGGTTCAAGCGTTCGTTTCCAGTAACACTTTGAATTTTTAGGTTTCACTCTGTTTTCTGCTATATAGATAGATGTGTTTGGAATTCTAAATCAAACACGGTTTGTGCTAGCTCCTTGAAACGTGACCAAATGAAGTAGTTCTAAATTCTATCTCTATGGTTTGTTTCCTCTTGAAGTACCCCATGCAGAGACTGGCGAAAAACACTTTCCTTTGAAAGGGGTTGCCAAGCTTCCAAAAAACTACTAGTTTGCTGAAATCTCAGCAAACATTTTTTCACCTAATCTTGATGATACTTGGTGGTAATGATCAGTTCACTAATCCCACTTGGATGCCCAACTTTCACTCTTCTAGGTTCAAGCGTTCCTTTCCAGTAACACTTTGAATTTTTAGGTTTCACTCTGTTTTCTGCTATATAGATAGATGTGTTTGAATCTCTAAATCAAACACGGTTTGTGCTAGCTCCGTGAAACTTGACAAAATGAGGTAGTCCTAAGTTCTATCTCTATGGTTTGTTTCCTCTTGAAGTACCCCATGCAGAGACTGGCGAAAATCACTTTCGTTTGAAAGGGGTTGCCAAGCTTCCAAAAAACTACTAGTTTGCTGAAATCTCAGCAAACATTTTTTCACCAAATCTTGATGATACTTGGTGGTAATGATCAGTTCACTAAGCCCACTTGGCTGCCCAATTTTTACTCTTCTAGTTTCAAGCGTTCGTTTCCAGCAACACTTTGAATTTTTAGGTTTCACTCTGTTTTCTGCTATATAGATAGATGTGTTTGAAACTCTAAATCAAACACGGTTTGTGCTAGCTCCTTGAAACTTTACCAAATGAAGTAGTTCTATGTTCCATCTCTATGGTTTGTTTCCTCTTGAAGTACCGCATGCAGAGACTGGCGAAAAACACTTTCGTTTGAAAGGGGTTGCCAAGCTTCCAAAAAACTACTAGTTTGCTGAAATCTCAGCAAACATTTTTTCAATAAATCTTGATGATACTTGGTGGTAATGATCAGTTCACTCATCCCACTTGGCTACCCAATTTTTATTCTTCTAGGTTGAAGCGTTCGTTTCCAGTAACACTTTGAATTTTTAGGTTTCACTCTGTTTTCTGCTATATAGATAGATGTGTTTGAAACTCTAAATCAAACACGGTTTGTGCTAGCTCCTTGAAACTTGACCAAATGAAGTAGTTCTAAGTTCTATCTCTATGGTTTGTTTCCTCTTGAAGTACCCCATGCAGAGACTGGCGAAAAACACTTTCGTTGAAAGGGGTTGCCAAGGTTCCAAAAAACTACTAGTTTGCTGAAATCTCAGCAAACCTTTTTTCACCAAATCTTGATGATACTTGGTGGTAATGATCAGTTCACTAATCCCACTTGTCTGCCCAACTTTCACTCTTCTAAGTTCAAGCGTTCGTTTCCAGTAACACTTTGAATTTTTAGGTTTCACTCTGTTTTCTGCTATATAGATAGATGTGTTTGAAACTCTAAATCAAACACGGTTTGTGCTAGCTCCTTGAAACTTGACCAAATGAAGTAGTTCTAAGTTCTATCTCTATGGTTTGTTTCCTCTTGAAGTACCCCATGCAGAGACTGGCGAAAAACACTTTCGTTTGAAAGTTGTTGCCAAGCTTCCAAAAAACTACTAGTTTTCTGAAATCTCAGCAAACATTTTTTCACCAAATCTTGATGATACTTGGTGGTAATGATCAGTTCACTAAGCCCACTTGGCTGCCCAATTTTTATTCTTCTAGGTTAAAGCATTCGTTTCCAGTAACAATTTGAATTTTTAGGGTTCACTCTGTTTTCTCCTACATAGATAGCTGTGTTTGGAATTCTAAATCAAACATGGTTTGTCCTAGCTCCTTGAAACTTGACCAAATGAAGTAGTTCTAAGTTCTATCTATATGGTTTGTTTCCTCTTGAAGTTCCCCATGCATAGACTGGCGAAAAACACTTTCGTGTGAAAGGGGTTGCCAAGCTTCCAAAAAACTACTAGTTTGCTGAAATCTCAGCAAACATTTTTTCACCAAAACTTGATGATACTTGGTGGTAATGATCAGTTCACTAATCCCACTTGGAAGCCCAACTTTCACTATTCTAGGTTCAAGCGTTCATTTCCAGTAACACGTTGAATTTTTAGGTTTCACTCTGTTTTCTGCTATATATATAGATGTGTTTGAAACTCTAAATCAAACACGGTTTGTGCTAGCTCCTTGAAACATGACCAAATGAAGTAGTTCTAAGTTCTATCTCTATGGTTTGTTTCCTCTTGAAGTACCCCATGCAGAGACTGGCGAAAAACACTTTCCTTAGAAAGGGGTGGCCAAGCTTCCAAAAAACTACTAGTTTGCTGAAATCTCAGCAAACATTTTTTCACCAAATCTTGATGATACTTGGTTGTAATGATCAGTTCACTAAGCCCACTTCGCTGCCCAATTTTTACTCTTCTAGGTTGAAGCGTTCGTTTCCAGTAACACTTTGAATTTTTAGGTTTCACTCTGTTTTCTGCTATATAGATAGATGTGTTTGGAATTCTAAAGAAAACACGGTTTGTGCTAGCTCCTTGAAACGTGACCAAATGAAGTAGTTCTAAATTCTATCTCTATGGTTTGTTTCCTCTTGAAGTACCCCATGCAGAGACTGGCGAAAAACACTTTTGTTTGAAAGGGGTTGCCAAGCTTCCAAAAAACTACTAGTTTGCTGAAATCTCAGCAAACATTTTTTCACCAAATCTTGATGATACTTGGTGGTAATGATCAGTTCACTAATCCCACTTGGCTGCCCAATTTTTATTCTTGTAGGTTGAAGCATTCGTTTCCAGTAACAGTTTGAATTTTTAGGTTTCACTCTGTTTTCTCCTACATAGATAGCTATGTTTGGAATTCTAAATCAAACACGGTTTGTGCTAGCTCCTTGAAACTTGACCAAATGAAGTAGTTCTAAGTTCTATCTCTAGGTTTGTTTCTTCTTGATGTACTACATGCAGAGACTGGCGAAAAACACTTTCCTTTGAAAGGGGTTGCCAAGCTTCCAAAAAACTACTAGTTTGCTGAAATCTCAGCAAACATTTTTTCACCTAATCTTGATGATACTTGGTGGTAATGATCAGTTCACTAATCCCACTTGGATGCCCAACTTTCACTCTTCTAAGTTCAAGCGTTCCTTTCCAGGAACACTTTGAATTTTTAGTTTTCACTCTGTTTTCTGCTATATAGATAGATGTGTTTGAAACTCTAAATCAAACACGGTATGTGCTAGCTTCGTGAAACTTGACAAAATGAAGTATTCCTAAGTTCTATCTCTATGGTTTGTTTCCTCTTGAAGTACCCCATGCAGAGACTGGCGAAAAACACTTTCGTTTGAAAGGGGTTGCCAAGCTTCCAAAAAACTACTAGTTTGCTGAAATCTCAGCAAATATTTTTTCACCAAATCTTGATGATACTTGGTGGTAATGATCAGTTCACTAATCCCACTTGGCTGCCCAATTTTTATTCTTCTAGGTTGAAGCATTCTTTTCCAGTAACAGTTTGAAATTTTTTTTCACTCTGTTTTCTCCTACATAGATAGCTGTGTTTGGAATTCTAAATCAAACATGGTTTGTACTAGCTGCTTGAAACTTGACCAAATGAAGTAGTTCTAAGTTCTATCTCTATGGTTTGTTTCCTCTTGAAGTACCCCATGCAGAGACTGGCGAAAAACACTTTCGTTTGAAAGGGGTTGCCAAGCTTCCAAAAAACTACTAGTTTGCTGAAATCTCAGCAAATATTTTTTCACCAAAACTTGATGATACTTGGTGGTAATGATCAGTTCACTAATCCCAATTGGCAGCCCAACTTTCACTCTTCTATGTTCAAGCGTTCGTTTCCAGTAACACTTTGAATTTTAAGTTTCACTCTGTTTTCTGCTATATAGATAGATGTGTTTGAAACTCTAAATCAAACACGGTTTGTGCTAGCTCCTTGAAACTTGACCAAATGAAGTAGTTCTAAGTTCTATCTCTATGGTTTGTTTCCTCTTGAAGTACCCCATGCAGAGACTGGCGAAAAACACTTTCGTTTGAAAGGGGTTGCCAAGCTTCCAAAAAATTACTAGTTTTCTGAAATCTCAGCAAACATTTTTTCACCAAATCTTGATGATACTTGGTGGTAATGATCAGTTCACTAAGACCACTTGGCTGCCCAATTTTTACTCTTCTAGGTTCAAGCGTTCGTTTCCAGCAACACTTTGAATTTTTAGGTTTTCCTCTGTTTTCTGCTATATAGATAGATGTGTTTGAAACTCTAAATCAAACACGGTTTGTGCTAGCTCCTTGAAACTTTACCAAATGAAGTAGTTCTATGTTCCATCTCTATGGTTTGTTTCCTCTTGAAGTACCCCATGCAGAGACTGGCGAAAAACACTTTCGTTTGAAAGGGGTGGCCAATCTTCCAAAAAACTACTAGTTTGCTGAAATCTCAGCAAAACTTTTTTCACCAAATCTTAATGATACTTGGTGGTAATGATCAGTTCACTAATCCCACCTGGCTACCCAATTTTTATTCTTCTAATTTGAAGCATTCGTTTCCAGTAACACTTTGAATTTTTAGGTTTCACTCTGTTTTCTGCTACATAGATAGATGTGTTTGAAACTCTAAATCAAACACGGTTTGTGCTAGCTCCTTGAAACTTGACCAAATGAAGTAGTTCTAAGTTCTCTCTCGATGGTTTGTTTCCTCTTGAAGTACCCCGTGCAGAGACTGGCGAAAAACACTTTCGTTTGAAAGGGGTTCAAAAGCTTCCAAAAAACTACTAGTTTGCTGAAATCTCAGCAAACATTTTTCACCAAATCTTGATGATACTTGGTGGTAATGATCAGTTCACTAATCCCACTTGGCTGCCCAACTTTCACTCTTAAAGGTTCAAGCGTTCGTTTCCAGTAACACTTTGAATTTTTAGGTTTCACTCTGTTTTCTGCTATATAGATAGATGTGTTTGAAACTCTAAATGAAACACGGTTTGTGCTAGCTCCGTGAAACTTGACCAAATGAAGTAGTTCTAAGTTCTATCTCTATGGTTTGTTTCCTCTTGAAGTACCCCATGCAGAGACTGGCGAAAAACACTTTCGTTTGAAAGGGGTTGCCAAGCTTCCAAAAAACTACTAGTTTGATGAAATTTCAGCAAACATTTTTTCACCAAAACTTGATGATACTTGGTGGTAATGATCAGTTCACGAATCCCACTTGGCTGCCCAACTTTTACTCTTCTAGGTTCAAGCATTCGTTTCCAGTAACACTTTGAAATTTAGGTTTCACTCTGTTTTCTGCTATATAGATAGATGTGTTTGAAACTCTAAATCAAACACGGTTTGTGCTAGCTCCGTGAAACTTGACAAAATGAAGTAGTTCTAAGTTCTATCTCTATGGTTTGTTTCCTCTTGAAGTACCCCATGCAGAGACTGGCGAAAACCACTTTCGTTTGAAAGGGGTTGCCAAGCTTCCAAAACACTACTAGTTTGCTGAAATCTCAGCAAACCTTTTTTCACCAAATCTTGATGATACTTGGTGGTAATGATCAGTTCACTAATCCCACTTGGCTACCCAATTTTTATTCTTCTAGGTTGAGCATTCGTTTCCAGTAATACTTTGAATTTTTTGGTTTCACTCTGTTTTCTGCTATATAGATAGATGTGTTTAAACTCTAAATCAAACACCGTTTGTGCTAGCTCCATGAAACTTGACCAAATGAAGTAGTTCTAAGTTCTATCTCTATGGTTTGTTTCCTCTTGAAGTACCCCATGCAGAGACTGGCGAAAAACACTTTCGTTTGAAAGGGGTTGCCAAGCTTCCAAAAAACTACTAGTTTGCTGAAATCTCAGCAAACATTTTTTCACCAAATCTTGATGATCCTTGGTGGTAATGATCAGTTCACTAATCTCACTTGGCTGCCCAACATTCACTCTTCTAGGTTCATGCGTTCGTTTCCAGTAACACTTTGAATTTTTAGGTTTCACTCTGTTTTCTGCTATATAGATAGATGTGTTTGAAACTCTAAATCAAACACGGTTTGTGCTAGCTCCTTGAAACTTTACAAAATGAAGTAGTTCTATGTTCCATCTCTATGGTTTGTTTCCTCTTGAAGTACACCATGCAGAGACTGGAGAAAAACACTTTCGTTTGCAAGGGGTTGCCAAGCTTCCAAAAAACTACTAGTTTGCTGAAATCTCAGCAAATATTTTTTCACCAAAACTTGATGATACTTGGTGGTAATGATCAGTTCACTAATCCCAATTGGCAGCCCAACTTTCACTCTTCTATGTTCAAGCGTTCGTTTCCAGTAACACTTTGAATTTTAAGTTTCACTCTGTTTTCTGCTATATAGATAGATGTGTTTGAAACTCTAAATCAAACACGGTTTGTGCTAGCTCCTTGAAACTTGACCAAATGAAGTAGTTCTAAGTTCTATCTCTATGGTTTGTTTCCTCTTGAAGTACCCCATGCAGAGACTGGCGAAAAACACTTTCGTTTGAAAGGGGTTGCCAAGCTTCCAAAAAATTACTAGTTTTCTGAAATCTCAGCAAACATTTTTTCACCAAATCTTGATGATACTTGGTGGTAATGATCAGTTCACTAAGACCACTTGGCTGCCCAATTTTTACTCTTCTAGGTTCAAGCGTTCGTTTCCAGCAACACTTTGAATTTTTAGGTTTTCCTCTGTTTTCTGCTATATAGATAGATGTGTTTGAAACTCTAAATCAAACACGGTTTGTGCTAGCTCCTTGAAACTTTACCAAATGAAGTAGTTCTATGTTCCATCTCTATGGTTTGTTTCCTCTTGAAGTACCCCATGCAGAGACTGGCGAAAAACACTTTCGTTTGAAAGGGGTGGCCAATCTTCCAAAAAACTACTAGTTTGCTGAAATCTCAGCAAAACATTTTTCACCAAATCTTAATGATACTTGGTGGTAATGATCAGTTCACTAATCCCACCTGGCTACCCAATTTTTATTCTTCTAGGTTGAAGCATTCGTTTCCAGTAACACTTTGAATTTTTAGGTTTCACTCTGTTTTCTGCTACATAGATAGATGTGTTTGAAACTCTAAATCAAACACGGTTTGTGCTAGCTCCTTGAAACTTGACCAAATGAAGTAGTTCTAAGTTCTCTCTCGATGGTTTGTTTCCTCTTGAGGTACCCCGTGCAGAGACTGGCGAAAAACACTTTCGTTTGAAAGGGGTTCAAAAGCTTCCAAAAAACTACTAGTTTGCTGAAATCTCAGCAAACATTTTTTCACCAAATCTTAATGATACTTGGTGGTAATGATCAGTTCACTAATCCCACTTGGCTGCCCAACTTTCACTCTTAAAGGTTCAAGCGTTCGTTTCCAGTAACACTTTGAATTTTTAGGTTTCACTCTGTTTTCTGCTATATAGATAGATGTGTTTTGAAACTCTAAATGAAACACGGTTTGTGCTAGCTCCGTGAAACTTGACCAAATGAAGTAGTTCTAAGTTCTATCTCTATGGTTTGTTTCCTCTTGAAGTACCCCATGCAGAGACTGGCGAAAAACACTTTCGTTTGAAAGGGGTTGCCAAGCTTCCAAAAAACTACTAGTTTGATGAAATCTCAGCAAACATTTTTTCACCAAAACTTGATGATACTTGGTGGTAATGATCAGTTCACGAATCCCACTTGGCTGCCCAACTTTTACTCTTCTAGGTTCAAGCATTCGTTTCCAGTAACACTTTGAAATTTAGGTTTCACTCTGTTTTCTGCTATATAGATAGATGTGTTTGAAACTCTAAATCAAACACGGTTTGTGCTAGCTCCGTGAAACTTGACAAAATGAAGTAGTTCTAAGTTCTATCTCTATGGTTTGTTTCCTCTTGAAGTACCCCATGCAGAGACTGGCGAAAACCACTTTCGTTTGAAAGGGGTTGCCAAGCTTCCAAAACACTACTAGTTTGCTGAAATCTCAGCAAACCTTTTTTCACCAAATCTTATTGATACTTGGTGGTAATGATCAGTTCACTAATCCCACTTGGCTACCCAATTTTTATTCTTCTAGGTTGAAGCATTCGTTTCCAGTAATACTTTGAATTTTTTGGTTTCACTCTGTTTTCTGCTATATAGATAGATGTGTTTAAACTCTAAATCAAACACCGTTTGTGCTAGCTCCATGAAACTGACCAAATGAAGTAGTTCTAAGTTCTATCTCTATGGTTTGTTTCCTCTTGAAGTACCCCATGCAGAGACTGGCGAAAAACACTTTCGTTTGAAAGGGGTTGCCAAGCTTCCAAAAAACTACTAGTTTGCTGAAATCTCAGCAAACATTTTTTCACCAAATCTTGATGATCCTTGGTGGTAATGATCAGTTCACTAATCTCACTTGGCTGCCCAACATTCACTCTTCTAGGTTCATGCGTTCGTTTTCCAGTAACACTTTGAATTTTTAGGTTTCACTCTGTTTTCTGCTATATAGATAGATGTGTTTGAAACTCTAAATCAAACACGGTTTGTGCTAGCTCCTTGAAACTTGACCAAATGAAGTAGTTCTAAGTACTATCTCTATGGTTTGTTTCCTCTTGAAGTACACCATGCAGAGACTGGCGAAAAACACTTTCGTTTGAAAGGGTGGCCAATCTTCAAAAACTACTAGTTTGCTGAAATCTCACCAAAACTTTTTTCACCAAATCTTAATGATACTTGGTGGTAATGATCAGTTCACTAATCCCAATTGGCTACCCAATTTTTATTCTTCTAGGTTGAATCATTCGTTTCCAGTAACACTTTGAATTTTTAGGTTTCACTCTGTTTTCTGCTATATAGATAGATGTGTTTGAAACTCTAAATCAAACACGGTTTGTGCTAGCTCCTTGAAACTTGACCAAATGATACTTCAAAGTTCTATCTCTATGGTTTGTTTCCTCTTGAAGTACACCATGCAGAGACTGGCGAAAAACACTTTCGTTTGAAAGGGGTTGCCAAGCTTCCAAGAAACTACTAGTTTGCTGAAATCTCAGCAAACCTTTTTTCACCAAATCTTGATGATACTTGGTGGTAATGATCAGATCACTAATCGCACTTGGCTGCCCTATTTTATTCTTCTAGGTTGAAGCATTCGTTTCCAGTAACAGTTTGAATTTTTAGGTTTCACTCTGTTTTCTCATACATAGATAGCTGTGTTTGAAACTCTAAATCAAACACGGTTTGTGCTAGCTCCTTGAAACTTGACCAAATGAAGTAGTTCTAAGTTCTATCTCTATGGTTTGTTTCCTCTTGAAGTACCCCATGCAGAGACTGACGAAAAACACTTTCGTTTGAAAGGGGTTGCCAAGCTTCCAAAAAACTACTAGTTTTCTGAAATCTCAGCAAACATTTTTTCACCAAATCTTGATGATACTTGGTGGTAATGATCAGTTCACTAAGACCACTTGGCTGCCCAATTTTTACTCTTCTAGGTTCAAGCGTTCGTTTCCAGCAACACTTTGAATTTTTAGGTTTCACTCTGTTTTCTGCTATATAGATAGATGTGTTTGAAACTCTAAATCAAACACGGTTTGTGCTAGCTCATTGAAACTTTACCAAATGAAGTAGTTCTATGTTCCATCTCTATGGTTTGTTTCCTCTTGAAGTACACCATGCAGAGACTGGCGAAAAACACTTTCGTTTGAAAGGGTGGCCAATCTTCCAAAAAACTACTAGTTTGCTGAAATCTCAGCAAAACTTTTTTCACCAAATCTTAATGATACTTGGTGGTAATGATCAGTTCACTAATCCCACTGGCTACCCAATTTTTAGTCTTCTAGGTTGAAGCATTCGTTTCCAGTAACACTTTGAATTTTTAGGTTTCACTCTGTTTTCTGCTACATAGATAGATGTGTTTGAAACTCTAAATCAAACACGGTTTGTGCTAGCTCCTTGAAACTTGACCAAATTAAGTAGTTCTAAGTTCTCTCTCGATGGTTTGTTTCCTCTTGAAGTACCCCATGCAGAGTCTGGCGAAAAACACTTTCGTTTGAAAGGGGTTGAAAAGCTTCCAAAAAACTACTAGTTTGCTGAAATCTCAGCAAACATTTTTTCACCAAATCTTGATTCTTGATGATACTTGGTGGTAATGATGAGTTCACTAATCGCACTTGGCTGCCCAACTTTCACTCTTCTAGGTTCAAGCGTTCGTTTCCAGTAACACTTTGAATTTTTAGGTTTCACTCTGTTTTCTGCTATATAGATAGATGTGTTTGAAACTCTAAATCAAACACGGTTTGTGCTAGCTCCTTGAAACTTGACCAAATTAAGTAGTTCTAAGTTCTCTCTCGATGGTTTGTTTCCTCTTGAAGTACCCCATGCAGAGTCTGGCGAAAAACACTTTCGTTTGAAAGGGGTTGAAAAGCTTCCAAAAAACTACTAGTTTGCTGAAATCTCAGCAAACATTTTTTCACCAAATCTTGATGATACTTGGTGGTAATGATCAGTTCACTAATCCCACTTGGCTGCCCAACTTTCACTCTTCTAGGTTCAAGCGTTCGTTTCCAGTAACACTTTGAATTTTTAGGTTTCACTCTGTTTTCTGCTATATAGATAGATGTGTTTGAAACTCTAAATGAAACACGGTTTGTGCTAGCTCCGTGAAACTTGACCAAATGAAGTAGTTCTAAGTTCTATCTCTATGGTTTGTTTCCTCTTGAAGTACCCCATGCAGAGACTGGCGAAAAACACTTTCGTTTGAAAGGGGTTGCCAAGCTTCCAAAAAACTACTAGTTTGATGAAATCTCAGCAAATATTTTTTCACCAAATCTTGATGATACTTGGTGGTAATGATCAGTTCACGAATCCCACTTGGCTGCCCAACTTTTACTCTTCTAGGTTCAAGCATTCGTTTCCAGTAACACTTTGAAATTTAGGTTTCACTCTGTTTTCTGCTATATAGATAGATGTGTTTGAAACTCTGATTCAAACACGGTTTGTGCTAGCTCCGTGAAACTTGACAAAATGAAGTAGTTCTAAGTTCTATCTCTATGGTTTGTTTCCTCTTGAAGTACCCCATGCAGAGACTGGCGAAAAACACTTTCGTTTGAAAGGGGTTGCCAAGCTTCCAAAACACTACTAGTTTGCTGAAATCTCAGCAAACCTTTTTTCACCAAATCTTGATGATACTTGGTAGTAATGATCAGTTCACTAATCCCACTTGGCTGCCCAACTTTCACTCTTCTAGGTTCAAGCGTTCGTTTCAGTAACACTTTGAATTTTTAGGTTTTCACTCTGTTTTCTGCTATATAGATAGATGTGTTTGAAACTCTAAATCAAACACGGTTTGTGCTAGCTCCGTGAAACTTGACAAAATGAGGTAGTCCTAAGTTCTATCTCTATGGTTTGTTTCCTCTTGAAGTACCCCATGCAGAGACTGGCGAAAAACACTTTCGTTTGAAAGGGGTTGCCAAGCTTCCAAAAAACTACTAGTTTGCTGAAATCTCAGCAAAACTTTTTTCACCAAATCTTGATGATACTTGGTGGTAATGATCAGTTCACTAATCCCACTTGGCTGCCCAATTTTTATTCTTGTAGGTTGAAGCATTCGTTTCCAGTAACAGTTTGAATTTTTAGGTTTCACTCTGTTTTCTCCTACATAGATAGCTATGTTTGGAATTCTAAATCAAACACGGTTTGTGCTAGCTCCTTGAAACTTGACCAAATGAAGTAGTTCTAAGTTCTATCTCTAGGTTTGTTTCTTCTTGATGTACTACATGCAGAGACTGGCGAAAAACACTTTCCTTTGAAAGGGGTTGCCAAGCTTCCAAAAAACTACTAGTTTGCTGAAATCTCAGCAAACATTTTTTCACCTAATCTTGATGATACTTGGTGGTAATGATCAGTTCACTAATCCCACTTGGATGCCCAACTTTCACTCTTCTAAGTTCAAGCGTTCCTTTCCAGGAACACTTTGAATTTTTAGTTTTCACTCTGTTTTCTGCTATATAGATAGATGTGTTTGAAACTCTAAATCAAACACGGTATGTGCTAGCTTCGTGAAACTTGACAAAATGAAGTATTCCTAAGTTCTATCTCTATGGTTTGTTTCCTCTTGAAGTACCCCATGCAGAGACTGGCGAAAAACACTTTCGTTTGAAAGGGGTTGCCAAGCTTCCAAAAAACTACTAGTTTGCTGAAATCTCAGCAAATATTTTTTCACCAAATCTTGATGATACTTGGTGGTAATGATCAGTTCACTAATCCCACTTGGCTGCCCAATTTTTATTCTTCTAGGTTGAAGCATTCTTTTCCAGTAACAGTTTGAAATTTTTTTTTCACTCTGTTTTCTCCTACATAGATAGCTGTGTTTGGAATTCTAAATCAAACATGGTTTGTACTAGCTGCTTGAAACTTGACCAAATGAAGTAGTTCTAAGTTCTATCTCTATGGTTTGTTTCCTCTTGAAGTACCCCATGCAGAGACTGGCGAAAAACACTTTCGTTTGCAAGGGGTTGCCAAGCTTCCAAAAAACTACTAGTTTGCTGAAATCTCAGCAAATATTTTTTCACCAAAACTTGATGATACTTGGTGGTAATGATCAGTTCACTAATCCCAATTGGCAGCCCAACTTTCACTCTTCTATGTTCAAGCGTTCGTTTCCAGTAACACTTTGAATTTTTAGGTTTCACTCTGTTTTCTGCTATATAGATAGATGTGTTTGAAACTCTAAATCAAACACGGTTTGTGCTAGCTCCTTGAAACTTGACCAAATGAAGTAGTTCTAAGTTCTATCTCTATGGTTTGTTTCCTCTTGAAGTACCCCATGCAGAGACTGGCGAAAAACACTTTCGTTTGAAAGGGGTTGCCAAGCTTCCAAAAAATTACTAGTTTTCTGAAATCTCAGCAAACATTTTTTCACCAAATCTTGATGATACTTGGTGGTAATGATCAGTTCACTAAGACCACTTGGCTGCCCAATTTTTACTCTTCTAGGTTCAAGCGTTCGTTTCCAGCAACACTTTGAATTTTTAGGTTTTCCTCTGTTTTCTGCTATATAGATAGATGTGTTTGAAACTCTAAATCAAACACGGTTTGTGCTAGCTCCTTGAAACTTTACCAAATGAAGTAGTTCTATGTTCCATCTCTATGGTTTGTTTCCTCTTGAAGTACCCCATGCAGAGACTGGCGAAAAACACTTTCGTTTGAAAGGGGTGGCCAATCTTCCAAAAAACTACTAGTTTGCTGAAATCTCAGCAAAACTTTTTTCACCAAATCTTAATGATACTTGGTGGTAATGATCAGTTCACTAATCCCACCTGGCTACCCAATTTTTATTCTTCTAGGTTGAAGCATTCGTTTCCAGTAACACTTTGAATTTTTAGGTTTCACTCTGTTTTCTGCTACATAGATAGATGTGTTTGAAACTCTAAATCAAACACGGTTTGTGCTAGCTCCTTGAAACTTGACCAAATGAAGTAGTTCTAAGTTCTCTCTCGATGGTTTGTTTCCTCTTGAGGTACCCCGTGCAGAGACTGGCGAAAAACACTTTCGTTTGAAAGGGGTTCAAAAGCTTCCAAAAAACTACTAGTTTGCTGAAATCTCAGCAAACATTTTTTCACCAAATCTTGATGATACTTGGTGGTAATGATCAGTTCACTAATCCCACTTGGCTGCCCAACTTTCACTCTTAAAGGTTCAAGCGTTCGTTTCCAGTAACACTTTGAATTTTTAGGTTTCACTCTGTTTTCTGCTATATAGATAGATGTGTTTGAAACTCTAAATGAAACACGGTTTGTGCTAGCTCCGTGAAACTTGACCAAATGAAGTAGTTCTAAGTTCTATCTCTATGGTTTGTTTCCTCTTGAAGTACCCCATGCAGAGACTGGCGAAAAACACTTTCGTTTGAAAGGGGTTGCCAAGCTTCCAAAAAACTACTAGTTTGATGAAATCTCAGCAAACATTTTTTCACCAAAACTTGATGATACTTGGTGGTAATGATCAGTTCACGAATCCCACTTGGCTGCCCAACTTTTACTCTTCTAGGTTCAAGCATTCGTTTCCAGTAACACTTTGAAATTTAGGTTTCACTCTGTTTTCTGCTATATAGATAGATGTGTTTGAAACTCTAAATCAAACACGGTTTGTGCTAGCTCCGTGAAACTTGACAAAATGAAGTAGTTCTAAGTTCTATCTCTATGGTTTGTTTCCTCTTGAAGTACCCCATGCAGAGACTGGCGAAAACCACTTTCGTTTGAAAGGGGTTGCCAAGCTTCCAAAACACTACTAGTTTGCTGAAATCTCAGCAAACCTTTTTTCACCAAATCTTGATGATACTTGGTGGTAATGATCAGTTCACTAATCCCACTTGGCTACCCAATTTTTATTCTTCTAGGTTGAAGCATTCGTTTCCAGTAATACTTTGAATTTTTTGGTTTCACTCTGTTTTCTGCTATATAGATAGATGTGTTTAAACTCTAAATCAAACACCGTTTGTGCTAGCTCCATGAAACTTGACCAAATGAAGTAGTTCTAAGTTCTATCTCTATGGTTTGTTTCCTCTTGAAGTACCCCATGCAGAGACTGGCGAAAAACACTTTCGTTTGAAAGGGGTTGCCAAGCTTCCAAAAAACTACTAGTTTGCTGAAATCTCAGCAAACATTTTTTCACCAAATCTTGATGATCCTTGGTGGTAATGATCAGTTCACTAATCTCACTTGGCTGCCCAACATTCACTCTTCTAGGTTCATGCGTTCGTTTCCAGTAACACTTTGAATTTTTAGGTTTCACTCTGTTTTCTGCTATATAGATAGATGTGTTTGAAACTCTAAATCAAACACGGTTTGTGCTAGCTCCTTGAAACTTGACCAAATGAAGTAGTTCTAAGTACTATCTCTATGGTTTGTTTCCTCTTGAAGTACACCATGCAGAGACTGGCGAAAAACACTTTCGTTTGAAAGGGGTGGCCAATCTTCCAAAAAACTACTAGTTTGCTGAAATCTCACCAAAACTTTTTTCACCAAATCTTAATGATACTTGGTGGTAATGATCAGTTCACTAATCCCACTTGGCTACCCAATTTTTATTCTTCTAGGTTGAATCATTCGTTTCCAGTAACACTTTGAATTTTTAGGTTTCACTCTGTTTTCTGCTATATAGATAGATGTGTTTGAAACTCTAAATCAAACACGGTTTGTGCTAGCTCCTTGAAACTTGACCAAATGATACTTCAAAGTTCTATCTCTATGGTTTGTTTCCTCTTGAAGTACACCATGCAGAGACTGGCGAAAAACACTTTCGTTTGAAAGGGGTTGCCAAGCTTCCAAGAAACTACTAGTTTGCTGAAATCTCAGCAAACCTTTTTTCACCAAATCTTGATGATACTTGGTGGTAATGATCAGATCACTAATCGCACTTGGCTGCCCTATTTTTATTCTTCTAGGTTGAAGCATTCGTTTCCAGTAACAGTTTGAATTTTTAGGTTTCACTCTGTTTTCTCATACATAGATAGCTGTGTTTGAAACTCTAAATCAAACACGGTTTGTGCTAGCTCCTTGAAACTTGACCAAATGAAGTAGTTCTAAGTTCTATCTCTATGGTTTGTTTCCTCTTGAAGTACCCCATGCAGAGACTGACGAAAAACACTTTCGTTTGAAAGGGGTTGCCAAGCTTCCAAAAAACTACTAGTTTTCTGAAATCTCAGCAAACATTTTTTCACCAAATCTTGATGATACTTGGTGGTAATGATCAGTTCACTAAGACCACTTGGCTGCCCAATTTTTACTCTTCTAGGTTCAAGCGTTCGTTTCCAGCAACACTTTGAATTTTTAGGTTTCACTCTGTTTTCTGCTATATAGATAGATGTGTTTGAAACTCTAAATCAAACACGGTTTGTGCTAGCTCATTGAAACTTTACCAAATGAAGTAGTTCTATGTTCCATCTCTATGGTTTGTTTCCTCTTGAAGTACACCATGCAGAGACTGGCGAAAAACACTTTCGTTTGAAAGGGGTGGCCAATCTTCCAAAAAACTACTAGTTTGCTGA
Organism: Callospermophilus lateralis; assembly: GCF_048772815.1. Classification (NCBI taxonomy): domain Eukaryota; kingdom Metazoa; phylum Chordata; class Mammalia; order Rodentia; family Sciuridae; genus Callospermophilus; species Callospermophilus lateralis. The sequence goes on from NW_027515498.1 coordinate 25,930, forward strand.
AATCTCAGCAAAACTTTTTTCACCAAATCTTAATGATACTTGGTGGTAATGATCAGTTCACTAATCCCACTTGGCTACCCAATTTTTAGTCTTCTAGGTTGAAGCATTCGTTTCCAGTAACACTTTGAATTTTTAGGTTTCACTCTGTTTTCTGCTACATAGATAGATGTGTTTGAAACTCTAAATCAAACACGGTTTGTGCTAGCTCCTTGAAACTTGACCAAATTAAGTAGTTCTAAGTTCTCTCTCGATGGTTTGTTTCCTCTTGAAGTACCCCATGCAGAGACTGGCGAAAAACACTTTCGTTTGAAAGGGGTTGAAAAGCTTCCAAAAAACTACTAGTTTGCTGAAATCTCAGCAAACATTTTTTCACCAAATCTTGATGATACTTGGTGGTAATGATCAGTTCACTAATCCCACTTGGCTGCCCAACTTTCACTCTTCTAGGTTCAAGCGTTCGTTTCCAGTAACACTTTGAATTTTTAGGTTTCACTCTGTTTTCTGCTATATAGATAGATGTGTTTGAAACTCTAAATGAAACACGGTTTGTGCTAGCTCCGTGAAACTTGACCAAATGAAGTAGTTCTAAGTTCTATCTCTATGGTTTGTTTCCTCTTGAAGTACCCCATGCAGAGACTGGCGAAAAACACTTTCGTTTGAAAGGGGTTGCCAAGCTTCCAAAAAACTACTAGTTTGATGAAATCTCAGCAAATATTTTTTCACCAAATCTTGATGATACTTGGTGGTAATGATCAGTTCACGAATCCCACTTGGCTGCCCAACTTTTACTCTTCTAGGTTCAAGCATTCGTTTCCAGTAACACTTTGAAATTTAGGTTTCACTCTGTTTTCTGCTATATAGATAGATGTGTTTGAAACTCTGATTCAAACACGGTTTGTGCTAGCTCCGTGAAACTTGACAAAATGAAGTAGTTCTAAGTTCTATCTCTATGGTTTGTTTCCTCTTGAAGTACCCCATGCAGAGACTGGCGAAAAACACTTTCGTTTGAAAGGGGTTGCCAAGCTTCCAAAACACTACTAGTTTGCTGAAATCTCAGCAAACCTTTTTTCACCAAATCTTGATGATACTTGGTGGTAATGATCAGTTCACTAATCCCACTTGGCTGCCCAACTTTCACTCTTCTAGGTTCAAGCGTTCGTTTCCAGTAACACTTTGAATTTTTAGGTTTCACTCTGTTTTCTGCTATATAGATAGATGTGTTTGAAACTCTAAATCAAACACGGTTTGTGCTAGCTCCGTGAAACTTGACAAAATGAGGTAGTCCTAAGTTCTATCTCTATGGTTTGTTTCCTCTTGAAGTACCCCATGCAGAGACTGGCGAAAAACACTTTCGTTTGAAAGGGGTTGCCAAGCTTCCAAAAAACTACTAGTTTGCTGAAATCTCAGCAAAACTTTTTTCACCAAATCTTGATGATACTTGGTGGTAATGATCAGTTCACTAATCCCACTTGGCTACCCAATTTTTATTCTTCTAGGTTGAAGCATTCGTTTCCAGTAATACTTTGAATTTTTAGGTTTCACTCTGTTTTCTGCTATATAGATAGATATGTTTGAAACTCTAAATCAAACACCGTTTGTGCTAGCTCCATGAAACTTGACCAAATGAAGTAGTTCTAAGTTCTATCTCTATGGTTTGTTTCCTCTTGAAGTACCCCATGCAGATACTGGCGAAAAACACTTTCGTTTGAAAGGGGTTGCCAAGCTTCCAAAAAACTACTAGTTTGCTGAAATCTCAGCAAAACTTTTTTCACCAAATCTTGATGATACTTGGTGGTAATGATCAGATCACTAATCCCACTTGGCTGCCCAACTTTCACTCTTCTAGGTTCAAGCGATCGTTTCCAGTAACACTTTGAATTTTTAGGTTTCACTCTGTTTTCTGCTATATAGATAGATGTGTTTGAAACTCTAAATCAAACACGGTTTGTGCTAGCTCATTGAAACTTGACCAAATGACGTAGTCCTAAGTTCTATCTCTATGGTTTGTTTCCTCTTGAAGTACCCCATGCAGAGACTGGCGAAAAACACTTTCGTTTGAAAGGGGTTGCCAAGGTTCCAAAAAACTACTAGTTTGCTGAAATCTCAGCAAACATTTTTTCACCAAATCTTGATGATCCTTGGTGGTAATGATCAGTTCACTAATCCCACTTGGCTACCCAATTTTTATTCTTCTAGGTTGAAGCATTCGTTTCCAGTAACACTTTGAATTTTTAGGTTTCACTCTGTTTTCTGCTATATAGATAGAGGTGTTTGAAACTCTAAATCAAACACGGTTTGTGCTAGCTCCTTGAAACTTGACCAAATGAAATAGTTCTAAGTTCTATCTCTATGGTTTGATTCCTCTTGAAGTACCCTAGGCAGACTGGCGAAAAACACTTTCGTTTGAAAGGGGTTGCCAAGCTTCCAAAAAAAATACTAGTTTGCTGAAATCTCAGCAAACCTTTTTTCACCAAATCTTGATGATACTTGGTGGTAATGATCAGTTCACTAATCCCACTTGGCTGCCCAACTTTCACTCTTCTAGGTTCAGGCGTTCGTTTCCAGTAACACTTTGAATTTTTAGGTTTCACTCTGTTTTCTGCTATATAGATAGATGTGTTTGAAACTCTAAATCAAACACGGTTTGTGCTAGCTCCTTGAAACTTGACCAAATGAAGTAGTTCTAAGTTCTATCTCTATGGTTTGTTTCCTCTTGAAGTACCCCATGCAGAGACTTGCGAAAAACAATTTCGTTTGAAAGGGGTTGCCAAGCTTCCAAAAAACTACTAGTTTTCTGAAATCTCAGCAAACATTTTTTCACCAAATCTTGATGATACTTGGTGGTAATGATCAGTTCACTAAGCCCACTTGGCTGCCCAATTTTTACTCTTCTAGGTTCAAGCGTTCGTTTCCAGCAACAGTTTGAATTTTTAGGTTTCACTCTGTTTTCTGCTATATAGATAGATGTGTTTGAAACTCTAAATCAAACACGGTTTGTGCTAGCTCCTTTAAACTTTACCAAATGAAGTAGTTCTATGTTCCATCTCTATGGTTTGTTTCCTCTTGAAGTACACCATGCAGAGACTGGCGAAAAACACTTCCGTTTGAAAGGGGTGGCCAATCTTCCAAAAAACTACTAGTTTGCTGAAATCTCAGCAAAACTTTTTTCACCAAATCTTAATGATACTTGGTGGTAATGATCTGTTCACTAATCCCAATTGGCTACCCAATTTTTATTCTTCTAGGTTGAAGCATTCGTTTCCAGTAACACTTTGAATTTTTAGGTTTCACTCTTTTTCTGCTATATAGATAGATGTGTTTGGAATTCTAAATCAAACACGGTTTGTGCTAGCTCCTTGAAACGTGACCAAATGAAGTAGTTTTAAGTTCTATCTCTATGGTTTGTTTCTTCTTGAAGTACCCCATGCAGAGACTGGCGAAAAACACTTTCGTTTGAAAGGGGTTGCCAAGCTTCCAAAAAACTACTAGTTTGCTGAAATCTCAGCAAACATTTTTTCACCAAATCTTGATGATACTTGGTTGTAATGATCAGTTCACTAAGCCCACTTGGCTGCCCAATTTTTACTCTTCTAGGTTCAAGCGTTCGTTTCCAGTAACACTTTGAATTTTTAGGTTTCACTCTGTTTTCTGCTATATAGATAGATGTGTTTGAAGTCTAAATCAAACACGTTTTGTGCTAGCTCCTTGAAACGTGACGAAATGAAGTAGTTCTATGTTCCATCTCAATGGTTTGTTTCCTCTTGAAGTACCGCATGCAGAGACTGGCGAAAAATACTTTCGTTTGAAAGGGGTTGCCAAGCTTCCAAAAAACTACTAGTTTGCTGAAATCTCAGCAAACCTTTTTTCACCAAATCTTGATGATACTTGGTGGTAATGATCAGTTCACTAATTTCACTTGGCTGCCCAACTTTCACTCTTCTAGGTTCAAGCGTTCCTTTCCAGTAACACTTTGAATTTTTAGGTTTCACTCTGTTTTCTGCTATATAGATAGATGTGTTTGGAATTCTAAATCAAACACGGTGTGTGCTAGCTCCTTGAAATCTGACCAAATGAAGTAGTTCTAAATTGTATCTCTATAGTTTGTTTCCTCTTGAAGTGCCCCATGCAGAGACTGGCGAAAAACACTTTTGTTTGAAAGGGGTTGCCAAGCTTCCAAAAAACTACTAGTTTGCTGAAATCTCAGCAAACATTTTTTCACCAAATCTTGATGATACTTGGTGGTAATGATCAGTTCACTAATCCCACTTGGCTGCCCAATTTTTATTCTTGTAGGTTGAAGCATTCGTTTCCAGTAACAGTTTGAATTTTTAGGTTTCACTCTGTATTCTCCTACATAGATAGCTATGTTTGGAATTCTAAATCAAACACGGTTTGTGCTAGCTCCTTGAAACTTGACCAAATGAAGTAGTTCTAATTTCTATCTCTATGGTTTGTTTCTTCTTGTTGTACCCCATGCAGAGACTGGCGAAAAACACTTTCCTTTGAAAGGGGTTGCCAAGCTTCCAAAAAACTACTAGTTTGCTGAAATCTCAGTAAACATTTCTTCACCTAATCTTGATGATACTTGGTGGTAATGATCAGTTCACTAATCCCACTTGGATGCCCAACTTTCACTCTTCTATGTTCAAGCGTTCCTTTCCAGGAACACTTTGAATTTTTAGGTTTCACTCTGTTTTCTGCTATATAGATAGATGTGTTTGAAACTCTAAATCAAAGACGGTCTGTGCTAGCTCCGTGAAACTTGACAAAATGAAGTAGTCCTAAGTTCTGTCTCAATGGTTTGTTTCCTCTTGAAGTACCCCATGCAGAGACTGGCGAAAAACACTTTCGTTTGAAAGGGGTTGCCAAGCTTCCAAAAAACTACTAGTTTGCTGAAATCTCAGCCAACATTTTTTCACCAAATCTTGATGATACTTGGTGGTAATGATCAGTTCACTAATCCCACTTGGCTGCCCAATTTTTATTCTTCTAGGTTGAAGCATTCGTTTCCAGTAACAGTTTGAATTTTTTTTTTCACTCTGTTTTCTCCTACATAGATAGCTGTGTTTGGAATTCTAAATCAAACATGGTTTGTACTAGCTGCTTGAAACTTGACCAAATGAAGTAGTTCTAAGTTCTATCTCTATGGTTTGTTTCCTCTTGAAGTACCCCATGCAGAGACTGGCGAAAAACACTTTCGTTTCAAAGGGGTTCCCAAGCTTCCAAAAAACTACTAGTTTGCTGAAATCTCAGCAAATATTTTTTCACCAAAACTTGATGATACTTGGTGGTAATGATCAGTTCACTAATCCCAATTGGCAGCCCAACTTTCACTCTTCTAGGTTCAAGCGTTCCTTTCCAGTAACACTTTGAATTTTTAGGTTTCACTCTGTTTTCTGCTATATAGATAGATGTGTTTAAACTCTAAATCAAACACGGTTTGTGCTGGCTCCTTGAAACTTGACCAAATGAAGTAGTTCTAAGTTCTATCTCTATGGTTTGTTTCCTCTTGAAGTACCCCATGCAGAGACTGGCGAAAAACACTTTCGTTTGAAAGGGGTTGCCAAGCTTCCAAAAAACTACTAGTTTGCTGAAATCTCAGCAAACATTTTTTCACCAAATTTTGATGATACTTGGTGGTAATGATCAGTTCACTAAGCCCACTTGGCAGCCCAACTTTCACTCTTCTAGGTTCAAGCTTTCGTTTCCAGTAACACTTTGAACTTTTAGGTTTCAGTCTGTTTTCTGCTATATAGATAGATGTGTTTGAAACACTAAATCAAACACGGTTTGTGCTGGCTCCTTGAAACTTGACCAAATGAAGTAGTTCTAAGTTCTATCTCTATGGTTTGTTTCCTCTTGAAGTACCCCATGCAGAGACTGGCGATAAACACTTTCGTTTGAAAGGGTGGCCAAGCTTCCAAAAAACTACTAGTTTGCTGAAATCTCAGCAAACCTTTTTTCACCAAATCTTGATGATACTTGGTGGTAATGATCAGTTCACTAATCCCACTTGGCTGCCCAACATTCACTCTTCTAGGTTCAAGCGTTCGTTTCCAGTAACACTTTGAATTTTTAGGTTTCACTCTGTTTTCTGCTATATAGATAGATGTGTTTGAAACTCTAAATCAAACACGGTTTGTGCTAGCTCCTTGAAACTTTACCAAATGAAGTAGTTCTAAGTTCTATCTCTATGGTTTGTTTCCTCTTGAAATACCCCGTGCAGAGACTGGCGAAAAAAAACTTTCGTTTGAAAGGGGTTGCCAAGCTTCCAAAAAACTACTAGTTTGCTGAAATCTCAGCAAACCTTTTTTCACCAAATCTTGATGATACTTGGTGGTAATGATCAGTTCACTAATCCCACTTGGCTGCCCAATTTTTATTCTTCTACGTTGAAGCATTCGTTTCCAGTAACTGTTTGAATTTTTAGGTTTCACTCTGTATTCTCCTACATAGATAGCTGTGTTTGGAATTCTAAATCAAACATGGTTTGTGCTAGCTCCTTGAAACTTGACCAAATGAAGTAGTTCTAAGTTCTATCTCTATGGTTTGTTTCCTCTTGAAGTACCCCATGCAGAGACTGGCGAAAAACACTTTCGTTTGAAAGGGGTTGCCAAGCTTCCAAAAAACTACTAGTTTGCTGAAATCTCAGCAAACATTTTTTCACCAAAACTTGGTGATACTTGGTGGTAATGATCAGTTCACTAATCCCACTTGGCAGCCCAACTTTCACTCTTCTAGGTTCAAGCGTTCGTTTCCAGTAACACTTTGAATTTTTAGGTTTCACTCTGTTTTCTGCTATATAGATAGATGTGTTTGAAACTCTAAATCAAACACGGTTTGTGCTAGCTCCTTGAGACTTTACCAAATGAAGTAGTTCTATGTTCCATCTCTATGGTTTGTTTCCTCTTGAAGTACACCATGCAGAGACTGGCGAAAAACACTTTCGTTTGAAAGGGGTGGCAAAGCTTCCAAAAAACTACTAGTTTGCTGAAATCTCAGCAAATATTTTTTCACCAAATCTTGATGATACTTGGTTGTAATGATCAGTTCACTAAGCCCACTTGGCTGCCCAATTTTTACTCTTCTAGGTTCAAGCGTTCGTTTCCAGTAACACTTTGAATTTTTAGGTTTCACTCTGTTTTCTGCTATATAGATAGATGTGTTTGAAACTCTAAATCAAACACGGTTTGTGCTAGCTCCTTGAAACTTTACCAAATGAAGTAGTTCTATGTTCCATCTCTATGGTTTGTTTCCTCTTGAAGTACCGCATGCAGAGAGTGGCGAAAAATACTTTCGTTTGAAAGGGGTGGCCAAGCTTCCAAAAAACTACTAGTTTGCTCAAATCTCAGCAAAACTTTTTTCACCAAATCTTGATGATACTTGGTGGTAATGATCAGTTCACTAATTTCACTTGGCTGCCCAACTTTCACTCTTCTAGGTTCAAGCGTTCATTTCCAGTAACACTTTGAATTTTTAGGTTTCACTCTGTTTTCTGCTATATAGATAGATGTGTTTGAAACTCTAAATCAAACACGGTTTGTGCTAGCTCCTTTAAACTTTACAAAATGAAGTAGTTCTATGTTCCATCTCTATGGTTTGTTTCCTCTTGAAGTACACCATGCAGAGACTGGCGAAAAACACTTTCGTTTGAAAGGGGTGGAGAATCTTCCAAAAAACTACTAGTTTGCTGAAATCTCAGCAAAACTTTTTCACCAAATCTTAATGATACTTGGTGGTAATGATCAGTTCACTAATCCCACTTGGCTGCCCAATTTTTATTCTTCTAGGTTGAAGCATTCGTTTCCAGTAACAGTTTGAATTTTTAGGTTTCACTCTGTTTTCTCCTACATAGATAGCTGTGTTTGGAATTCTAAATCAAACACGGTTTGTGCTAGCTCCTTGAAACTTGACCAAATGAAGTAGTTCTAAGTTCTATCTCTATGGTTTGTTTCTACTTGAAGTATCCCATGCAGAGACTGGCGAAAAACACTTTCGTTTGAAAGGGGTTGCCAAGCTTCCAAAAAACTACTGGTTTGCTGAAATGTCAGCAAACATTTTTTCACCTAATCTTGATGATACTTGGTGGTAATGATCAGTTCACTAATCCCACTTGGCTGCCCAACTTTCACTCTTCTAGGTTCAAGCGTTCCTTTCCAGTAACACTTTGAATATTTAGGTTTCACTCTGTTTTCTGCTATATAGATAGATGTGTTTAAACTCTAAATCAAACACGGTATGTGCTAGCTCCGTGATACTTGACCAAATGAAGTAGTCCTAAGTTCTATCTCTATGGTTTGTTTCCTCTTGAAGTACCCCATGCAGAGACTGGCGAAAAACACTTTCGTTTGAAAGGGGTTGCCAAGCTTCCAAAAAACTACTAGTTTGCTGAAATCTCAAGCAAACATTTTTTCACCAAATTTTGATGATACTTGGTGGTAATGATCAGTTCACTAAGCCCACTTGGCAGCCCAACTTTCACTCTTCTAGGTTCAAGCTTTCGTTTCCAGTAACACTTTGAACTTTTAGGTTTCAGTCTGTTTTCTGCTATATAGATAGATGTGTTTGAAACACTAAATCAAACACGGTTTGTGCTGGCTCCTTGAAACTTGACCAAATGAAGTAGTTCTAAGTTCTATCTCTATGGTTTGTTTCCTCTTGAAGTACCCCATGCAGAGACTGGCGATAAACACTTTCGTTTGAAAGGGTGGCCAAGCTTCCAAAAAACTACTAGTTTGCTGAAATCTCAGCAAACCTTTTTTCACCAAATCTTGATGATACTTGGTGGTAATGATCAGTTCACTAATCCCACTTGGCTGCCCAACATTCACTCTTCTAGGTTCAAGCGTTCGTTTCCAGTAACACTTTGAATTTTTAGGTTTCACTCTGTTTTCTGCTATATAGATAGATGTGTTTGAAACTCTAAATCAAACACGGTTTGTGCTAGCTCCTTGAAACTTTACCAAATGAAGTAGTTCTAAGTTCTATCTCTATGGTTTGTTTCCTCTTGAAATACCCCGTGCAGAGACTGGCGAAAAAAAACTTTCGTTTGAAAGGGGTTGCCAAGCTTCCAAAAAACTACTAGTTTGCTGAAATCTCAGCAAACCTTTTTTCACCAAATCTTGATGATACTTGGTGGTAATGATCAGTTCACTAATCCCACTTGGCTGCCCAATTTTTATTCTTCTACGTTGAAGCATTCGTTTCCAGTAACTGTTTGAATTTTTAGGTTTCACTCTGTATTCTCCTACATAGATAGCTGTGTTTGGAATTCTAAATCAAACATGGTTTGTGCTAGCTCCTTGAAACTTGACCAAATGAAGTAGTTCTAAGTTCTATCTCTATGGTTTGTTTCCTCTTGAAGTACCCCATGCAGAGACTGGCGAAAAACACTTTCGTTTGAAAGGGGTTGCCAAGCTTCCAAAAAACTACTAGTTTGCTGAAATCTCAGCAAACATTTTTTCACCAAAACTTGGTGATACTTGGTGGTAATGATCAGTTCACTAATCCCACTTGGCAGCCCAACTTTCACTCTTCTAGGTTCAAGCGTTCGTTTCCAGTAACACTTTGAATTTTTAGGTTTCACTCTGTTTTCTGCTATATAGATAGATGTGTTTGAAACTCTAAATCAAACACGGTTTGTGCTAGCTCCTTGAGACTTTACCAAATGAAGTAGTTCTATGTTCCATCTCTATGGTTTGTTTCCTCTTGAAGTACACCATGCAGAGACTGGCGAAAAACACTTTCGTTTGAAAGGGGTGGCAAAGCTTCCAAAAAACTACTAGTTTGCTGAAATCTCAGCAAATATTTTTTCACCAAATCTTGATGATACTTGGTTGTAATGATCAGTTCACTAAGCCCACTTGGCTGCCCAATTTTTACTCTTCTAGGTTCAAGCGTTCGTTTCCAGTAACACTTTGAATTTTTAGGTTTCACTCTGTTTTCTGCTATATAGATAGATGTGTTTGAAACTCTAAATCAAACACGGTTTGTGCTAGCTCCTTGAAACTTTACCAAATGAAGTAGTTCTATGTTCCATCTCTATGGTTTGTTTCCTCTTGAAGTACCGCATGCAGAGAGTGGCGAAAAATACTTTCGTTTGAAAGGGGTGGCCAAGCTTCCAAAAAACTACTAGTTTGCTCAAATCTCAGCAAAACTTTTTTCACCAAATCTTGATGATACTTGGTGGTAATGATCAGTTCACTAATTTCACTTGGCTGCCCAACTTTCACTCTTCTAGGTTCAAGCGTTCATTTCCAGTAACACTTTGAATTTTTAGGTTTCACTCTGTTTTCTGCTATATAGATAGATGTGTTTGAAACTCTAAATCAAACACGGTTTGTGCTAGCTCCTTTAAACTTTACAAAATGAAGTAGTTCTATGTTCCATCTCTATGGTTTGTTTCCTCTTGAAGTACACCATGCAGAGACTGGCGAAAAACACTTTCGTTTGAAAGGGGTGGAGAATCTTCCAAAAAACTACTAGTTTGCTGAAATCTCAGCAAAACTTTTTTCACCAAATCTTAATGATACTTGGTGGTAATGATCAGTTCACTAATCCCACTTGGCTGCCCAATTTTTATTCTTCTAGGTTGAAGCATTCGTTTCCAGTAACAGTTTGAATTTTTAGGTTTCACTCTGTTTTCTCCTACATAGATAGCTGTGTTTGGAATTCTAAATCAAACACGGTTTGTGCTAGCTCCTTGAAACTTGACCAAATGAAGTAGTTCTAAGTTCTATCTCTATGGTTTGTTTCTACTTGAAGTATCCCATGCAGAGACTGGCGAAAAACACTTTCGTTTGAAAGGGGTTGCCAAGCTTCCAAAAAACTACTGGTTTGCTGAAATGTCAGCAAACATTTTTTCACCTAATCTTGATGATACTTGGTGGTAATGATCAGTTCACTAATCCCACTTGGCTGCCCAACTTTCACTCTTCTAGGTTCAAGCGTTCCTTTCCAGTAACACTTTGAATATTTAGGTTTCACTCTGTTTTCTGCTATATAGATAGATGTGTTTAAACTCTAAATCAAACACGGTATGTGCTAGCTCCGTGATACTTGACCAAATGAAGTAGTCCTAAGTTCTATCTCTATGGTTTGTTTCCTCTTGAAGTACCCCATGCAGAGACTGGCGAAAAACACTTTCGTTTGAAAGGGGTTGCCAAGCTTCCAAAAAACTACTAGTGTGCTGAAATCTCAGCAAACATTTTTTCACCAAATCTTGATGATACTTGGTGGTAATGATCAGTTCACTAATCCCACTTGGCTGCCCAATTTTTATTCTTCTAGGTTGAAGCATTCGTTTCCAGTAACAGTTTGAATTTTTAGGTTTCACTCTGTTTTCTCCTACATAGATAGCTGTGTTTGGAATTCTAAATCAAACATGGTTTGTGCTAGCTCTTTGAAACATGACCAAATGAAGTAGTTCTAAGTTCTATCTCTATGGTTTGTTTCCTCTTGAAGTACCCCATGCATAGACTGGCGAAAAACACTTTCGTTACAAAGGGGTGGCCAAGCTTCCAAAAAACTACTAGTTTCCTGAAATCTCAGCAAATATTTTTTCACCAAATCTTGATGATACTTGGTTGTAATGATCAGTTCACTAAGCCCACTTGGCTGCCCAATTTTTACTCTTCTAGGTTCAAGCGTTCATTTCCAGTAACACTTTGAATTTTTAGGTTTCACTCTGTTTTCTGCTATATAGATAGATGTGTTTGAAACTCTAAATCAAACACGGTTTGTGCTAGCTCCTTGAAACTTTACCAAATGAAGTAGTTCTATGTTCCATCTCTATGGTTGTGTCCTCTTGAAGTACCGCATGCAGAGAGTGGCGAAAAATACTTTCGTTTGAAAGGGGTGGCCAAGCTTCCAAAAAACTACTAGTTTGCTGAAATCTCAGCAAACCTTTTTTCACCAAATCTTGATGATACTTGGTGGTAATGATCAGTTCACTAATCCCACTTGGCTGCCCAACTTTCACTCTTCTAGGTTCAAGCGTTCGTTTCCAGTAACACTTTGAATTTTAGGTTTCACTCTGTTTTCTGCTATATAGATAGATGTGTTTGGAATTCTAAATCAAACACGGTTTGTGCTAGCTCCTTGAAACGTGACCAAATGAAGTAGTTCTAAATTCTATCTCTATGGTTTGTTTCCTCTTGAAGTACCCCATGCAGAGACTGGCGAAAAACACTTTCCTTTGAAAGGGGTTGCCAAGCTTCCAAAAAACTACTAGTTTGCTGAAATCTCAGCAAACATTTTTTCACCTAATCTTGATGATACTTGGTGGTAATGATCAGTTCACTAATCCCACTTGGATGCCCAACTTTCACTCTTCTAGGTTCAAGCGTTCCTTTCCAGTAACACTTTGAATTTTTAGGTTTCACTCTGTTTTCTGCTATATAGATAGATGTGTTTGAATCTCTAAATCAAACACGGTTTGTGCTAGCTCCGTGAAACTTGACAAAATGAGGTAGTCCTAAGTTCTATCTCTATGGTTTGTTTCCTCTTGAAGTACCCCATGCAGAGACTGGCGAAAAACACTTTCGTTTGAAAGGGGTTGCCAAGCTTCCAAAAAACTACTAGTTTGCTGAAATCTCAGCAAACATTTTTTCACCAAATCTTGATGATACTTGGTGGTAATGATCAGTTCACTACGCCCACTTGGCTGCCCAATTTTTACTCTTCTAGTTTCAAGCGTTCGTTTCCAGCAACACTTTGAATTTTAGGTTTCACTCTGTTTTCTGCTATATAGATAGATGTGTTTGAAACTCTAAATCAAACACGGTTTGTGCTAGCTCCGTGATACTTGACCAAATGAAGTAGTCCTAAGTTCTATCTCTATGGTTTGTTTCCTCTTGAAGTACCCCATGCAGAGACTGGCGAAAAACACTTTCGTTTGAAAGGGGTTGCCAAGCTTCCAAAAAACTACTAGTTTGCTGAAATCTCAGCAAACATTTTTTCACCAAATCTTGATGATACTTGGTGGTAATGATCAGTTCACTAATCCCACTTGGCTGCCCAATTTTTATTCTTCTAGGTTGAAGCATTCGTTTCCAGTAACAGTTTGAATTTTTAGGTTTCACTCTGTTTTCTCCTACATAGATAGCTGTGTTTGGAATTCTAAATCAAACATGGTTTGTGCTAGCTCCTTGAAACATGACCAAATGAAGTAGTTCTAAGTTCTATCTCTATGGTTTGTTTCCTCTTGAAGTACTCCATGCATAGACTGGCGAAAAACACTTTCGTTACAAAGGGGTGGACAAGCTTCCAAAAAACTACTAGTTTCCTGAAATCTCAGCAAATATTTTTTCACCAAATCTTGATGATACTTGGTTGTAATGATCAGTTCACTAAGCCCACTTGGCTGCCCAATTTTTACTCTTCTAGGTTCAAGCGTTCATTTCCAGTAACACTTTGAATTTTTAGGTTTCACTCTGTTTTCTGCTATATAGATAGATGTGTTTGAAACTCTAAATCAAACACGGTTTGTGCTAGCTCCTTGAAACTTTACCAAATGAAGTAGTTCTATGTTCCATCTCTATGGTTTGTGTCCTCTTGAAGTACCGCATGCAGAGAGTGGCGAAAAATACTTTCGTTTGAAAGGGGTGGCCAAGCTTCCAAAAAACTACTAGTTTGCTGAAATTTCAGCAAACCTTTTTTCACCAAATCTTGATGATACTTGGTGGTAATGATCAGTTCACTAATCCCACTTGGCTGCCCAACTTTCACTCTTCTAGGTTCAAGCGTTCGTTTCCAGTAACACTTTGAATTTTTAGGTTTCACTCTGTTTTCTGCTATATAGATAGATGTGTTTGGAATTCTAAATCAAACACGGTTTGTGCTAGCTCCTTGAAACGTGACCAAATGAAGTAGTTCTAAATTCTATCTCTATGGTTTGTTTCCTCTTGAAGTACCCCATGCAGAGACTGGCGAAAAACACTTTCCTTTGAAAGGGGTTGCCAAGCTTCCAAAAAACTACTAGTTTGCTGAAATCTCAGCAAACATTTTTCACCTAATCTTGATGATACTTGGTGGTAATGATCAGTTCACTAATCCCACTTGGATGCCCAACTTTCACTCTTCTATGTTCAAGCGTTCCTTTCCAGGAACACTTTGAATTTTTAGGTTTCACTCTGTTTTCTGCTATATAGATAAATGTTTTTGAAACTCTAAATCAAACACGGTATGTGCTAGCTCCGTGAAACTTGACCAAATGAAGTAGTCCTAAGTTCTATCTCTATGGTTTGTTTCCTCTTGAAGTACCCCATGCAGAGACTGGCGAAAAACACTTTCGTTTGAAAAGGGGTTGCCAAGCTTCCAAAAACTACTAGTTTGCTGAAATCTCAGCAAATATTTTTTCACCAAATCTTGATGATAATTGGTGGTAATGATCAGTTCACTAATCCCACTTGGCTGCCCAATTTTTATTCTTCTAGGTTGAAGCATTCTTTTCCAGTAACAGTTTGAAATTTTTTTTTCACTCTGTTTTCTCCTACATAGATAGCTGTGTTTGGAATTCTAAATCAAACATGGTTTGTGCTAGCTCCTTGAAACTTTACCAAATGAAGTAGTTCTATGTTCCATCTCTATGGTTTGTTTCCTCTTGAAGTACACCATGCAGAGACTGGCGAAAAACACTTTCGTTGAAAGGGGTGGCCAATCTTCCAAAAAACTACTAGTTTGCTGAAATCTCAGCAAAACTTTTTTCACCAAATCTTAATGATACTTGGTGGTAATGATCAGTTCACTAATCCCACCTGGCTACCCAATTTTTATTCTTCTAGGTTGAAGCATTCGTTTCCAGTAACACTTTGAATTTTTAGGTTTCACTCTATTTTCTGCTACATAGATAGATGTGTTTGAAACTCTAAATCAAACACGGTTTGTGCTAGCTCCTTGAAACTTGACCAAATGAAGTAGTTCTAAGTTCTCTCTCGATGGTTTGTTTCCTCTTGAAGTACCCCGTACAGAGACTGGCGAAAAACACTTTCGTTTGAAAGGGGTTCAAAAGCTTCCAAAAAACTACTAGTGTGCTGAAATCTCAGCAAACATTTTTTCACCAAATCTTGATGATACTTGGTGGTAATGATCAGTTCACTAATCCCACTTGGCTGCCCAACTTTCACTCTTCTAGGTTCAAGCGTTCGTTTCCAGTAACACTTTGAATTTTAGGTTTCACTCTGTTTTCTGCTATATAGATAGATGTGTTTGAAACTCTAAATGAAACACGGTTTGTGCTAGCTTCGTGAAACTTGACCAAATGAAGTAGTTCTAAGTTCTATCTCTATGGTTTGTTTCCTCTTGAAGTACCCCATGCAGAGACTGGCGAAAAACACTTTCGTTTGAAAGGGGTTGCCAAGCTTCCAAAAAACTACTAGTTTGATGAAATCTCAGCAAACATTTTTTCACCAAATCTTGATGATACTTGGTGGTAATGATCAGTTCACGAATCCCACTTGGCTGCCCAACTTTTACTCTTCTAGGTTCAAGCATTCGTTTCCAGTAACACTTTGAAATTTAGGTTTCACTCTGTTTTCTGCTATATAGATAGATGTGTTTGAAACTCTAAATCAAACACGGTTTGTGCTAGCTCCGTGAAACTTGACAAAATGAAGTAGTTCTAAGTTCTATCTCTATGGTTTGTTTCCTCTTGAAGTACCCCATGCAGAGACTGGCGAAAACCACTTTCGTTTGAAAGGGGTTGCCAAGCTTCCAAAACACTACTAGTTTGCTGAAATCTCAGCAAACCTTTTTTCACCAAATCTTGATGATACTTGGTGGTAATGATCAGTTCACTAATCCCACTTGGCTACCCAATTTTTATTCTTCTAGGTTGAAGCATTCGTTTCCAGTAATACTTTGAATTTTTAGGTTTCACTCTGTTTTCTGCTATATAGATAGATGTGTTTGAAACTCTAAATCAAACACCGTTTGTGCTAGCTCCATGAAACTTGACCAAATGAAGTAGTTCTAAGTTCTATCTCTATGGTTTGTTTCCTCTTGAAATACCCCATGCAGAGACTGGTGAAAAACACTTTCGTTTGAAAGGGGTTGCCAAGCTTCCAAAAAACTACTAGTTTGCTGAAATCTCAGCAAACATTTTTTCACCAAATCTTCATGATCCTTGGTGGTAATGATCAGTTCACGAATCTCACTTGGCTGCCCAACATTCACTCTTCTAGGTTCATGCATTCGTTTCCAGTAACACTTTGAATTTTTAGGTTTCACTCTGTTTTCTGCTATATAGATAGATGTGTTTGAAACTCTAAATCAAACACGGTTTGTGCTAGCTCCTTGAAACTTGACCAAATGAAGTAGTTCTAAGTTCTATCTCTATGGTTTGTTTCCTCTTGAAGTACACCATGCAGAGACTGGCGAAAAACACTTTCGTTTGAAAGGGGTGGCCAATCTTCCAAAAAACTACTAGTTTGCTGAAATCTCACCAAAACTTTTTTCACCAAATCTTAATGATACTTGGTGGTAATGATCAGTTCACTAATCCCACTTGGCTACCCAATTTTTATTCTTCTAGGTTGAAGCATTCGTTTCCAGTAACACTTTGAATTTTTAGGTTTCACTCTGTTTTCTGCTATATAGATAGATGTGTTTGAAACTCTAAATCAAACACGGTTTGTGCTAGATCCTTGAAACTTGACCAAATGATACTTCTAAGTTCTATCTCTATGGTTTGTTTCCTCTTGAAGTACACCATGCAGAGACTGGCGAAAAACACTTTCGTTTGAAAGGGGTTGCCAAGCTTCCAAGAAACTACTAGTTTGCTGAAATCTCAGCAAACCTTTTTTCACCAAATCTTGATGATACTTGGTGGTAATGATCAGATCACTAATCGCACTTGGCTGCCCTATTTTTATTCTTCTAGGTTGAAGCATTCGTTTCCAGTAACAGTTTGAATTTTTAGGTTTCACTCTGTTTTCTCATACATAGATAGCTGTGTTTGAAACTCTAAATCAAACACGGTTTGTGCTAGCTCCTTGAAACTTGACCAAATGAAGTAGTTCTAAGTTCTATCTCTATGGTTTGTTTCCTCTTGAAGTACCCCATGCAGAGACTGACGAAAAACACTTTCGTTTGAAAGGGGTTGCCAAGCTTCCAAAAAACTACTAGTTTTCTGAAATCTCAGCAAACATTTTTTCACCAAATCTTGATGATACTTGGTGGTAATGATCAGTTCACTAAGACCACTTGGCTGCCCAATTTTTACTCTTCTAGGTTCAAGCGTTCGTTTCCAGCAACACTTTGAATTTTTAGGTTTCACTCTGTTTTCTGCTATATAGATAGATGTGTTTGAAACTCTAAATCAAACACGGTTTGTGCTAGCTCCTTGAAACTTTACCAAATGAAGTAGTTCTATGTTCCATCTCTATGGTTTGTTTCCTCTTGAAGTACACCATGCAGAGACTGGCGAAAAACACTTTCGTTTGAAAGGGGTGGCCAATCTTCCAAAAAACTACTAGTTTGCTGAAATCTCAGCAAAACTTTTTTCACCAAATCTTAATGATACTTGGTGGTAATGATCAGTTCACTAATCCCACTTGGCTACCCAATTTTTAGTCTTCTAGGTTGAAGCATTCGTTTCCAGTAACACTTTGAATTTTTAGGTTTCACTCTGTTTTCTGCTACATAGATAGATGTGTTTGAAACTCTAAATCAAACACGGTTTGTGCTAGCTCCTTGAAACTTGACCAAATTAAGTAGTTCTAAGTTCTCTCTCGATGGTTTGTTTCCTCTTGAAGTACCCCGTGCAGAGACTGGCGAAAAACACATTCGTTTGAAAGGGGTTGAAAAGCTTCCTAAAAACTACTAGTTTGCTGAAATCTCAGCAAACATTTTTTCACCAAATCTTGATGATACTTGGTGGTAATGATCAGTTCACTAATCCCACTTGGCTGCCCAACTTTCACTCTTCTAGGTTCAAGCGTTCGTTTCCAGTAACACTTTGAATTTTTAGGTTTCACTCTGTTTTCTGCTATATAGATAGATGTGTTTGAAACTCCAAATGAAACACGGTTTGTGCTAGCTCCGTGAAACTTGACCAAATGAAGTAGTTCTAAGTTCTATCTCTATGGTTTGTTTCCTCTTGAAGTACCCCATGCAGAGACTGGCGAAAAACACTTTCGTTTGAAAGGGGTTGCCAAGCTTCCAAAAAACTACTAGTTTGATGAAATCTCAGCAAACATTTTTTCACCAAATCTTGATGATACTTGGTGGTAATGATCAGTTCACGAATCCCACTTGGCTGCCCAACTTTTACTCTTCTAGGTTCAAGCATTCGTTTCCAGTAACACTTTGATTTTTAGGTTTCACTCTGTTTTCTGCTATATAGATAGATGTGTTTGAAACTCTAAATCAAACACGGTTTGTGCTAGCTCCGTGAAACTTGACAAAATGAAGTAGTTCTAAGTTCTATCTCTATGGTTTGTTTCCTCTTGAAGTACCCCATGCAGAGACTGGCGAAAACCACTTTCGTTTGAAAGGGGTTGCCAAGCTTCCAAAACACTACTAGTTTGCTGAAATCTCAGCAAACCTTTTTTCACCAAATCTTGATGATACTTGGTGGTAATGATCAGTTCACTAATCCCACTTGGCTACCCAATTTTTATTCTTCTAGGTTGAAGCATTCGTTCCAGTAATACTTTGAATTTTTAGGTTTCACTCTGTTTTCTGCTATATAGATAGATGTGTTTGAAACTCTAAATCAAACACCGTTTGTGCTAGCTCCATGAAACTTGACCAAATGAAGTAGTTCTAAGTTCTATCTCTATGGTTTGTTTCCTCTTGAAATACCCCATGCAGAGACTGGTGAAAAACACTTTCGTTTGAAAGGGGTTGCCAAGCTTCCAAAAAACTACTAGTTTGCTGAAATCTCAGCAAACATTTTTTCACCAAATCTTCATGATCCTTGGTGGTAATGATCAGTTCACGAATCTCACTTGGCTGCCCAACATTCACTCTTCTAGGTTCATGCATTCGTTTCCAGTAACACTTTGAATTTTTAGGTTTCACTCTGTTTTCTGCTATATAGATAGATGTGTTTGAAACTCTAAATCAAACACGGTTTGTGCTAGCTCCTTGAAACTTGACCAAATGAAGTAGTTCTAAGTACTATCTCTATGGTTTGTTTCCTCTTGAAGTACACCATGCAGAGACTGGCGAAAAACACTTTCGTTTGAAAGGGGTGGCCAATCTTCCAAAAAACTACTAGTTTGCTGAAATCTCACCAAAACTTTTTTCACCAAATCTTAATGATACTTGGTGGTAATGATCAGTTCACTAATCCCACTTGGCTACCCAATTTTTATTCTTCTAGGTTGAAGCATTCGTTTCCAGTAACACTTTGAATTTTTAGGTTTCACTCTGTTTTCTGCTATATAGATAGATGTGTTTGAAACTCTAAATCAAACACGGTTTGTGCTAGATCCTTGAAACTTGACCAAATGATACTTCTAAGTTCTATCTCTATGGTTTGTTTCCTCTTGAAGTACACCATGCAGAGACTGGCGAAAAACACTTTCGTTTGAAAGGGGTTGCCAAGCTTCCAAGAAACTACTAGTTTGCTGAAATCTCAGCAAACCTTTTTTCACCAAATCTTGATGATACTTGGTGGTAATGATCAGATCACTAATCGCACTTGGCTGCCCTATTTTTATTCTTCTAGGTTGAAGCATTCGTTTCCAGTAACAGTTTGAATTTTTAGGTTTCACTCTGTTTTCTCATACATAGATAGCTGTGTTTGAAACTCTAAATCAAACACGGTTTGTGCTAGCTCCTTGAAACTTGACCAAATGAAGTAGTTCTAAGTTCTATCTCTATGGTTTGTTTCCTCTTGAAGTACCCCATGCAGAGACTGACGAAAAACACTTTCGTTTGAAAGGGGTTGCCAAGCTTCCAAAAAACTACTAGTTTTCTGAAATCTCAGCAAACATTTTTTCACCAAATCTTGATGATACTTGGTGGTAATGATCAGTTCACTAAGACCACTTGGCTGCCCAATTTTTACTCTTCTAGGTTCAAGCGTTCGTTTCCAGCAACACTTTGAATTTTTAGGTTTCACTCTGTTTTCTGCTATATAGATAGATGTGTTTGAAACTCTAAATCAAACACGGTTTGTGCTAGCTCCTTGAAACTTTACCAAATGAAGTAGTTCTATGTTCCATCTCTATGGTTTGTTTCCTCTTGAAGTACACCATGCAGAGACTGGCGAAAAACACTTTCGTTTGAAAGGGGTGGCCAATCTTCCAAAAAACTACTAGTTTGCTGAAATCTCAGCAAAACTTTTTTCACCAAATCTTAATGATACTTGGTGGTAATGATCAGTTCACTAATCCCACTTGGCTACCCAATTTTTAGTCTTCTAGGTTGAAGCATTCGTTTCCAGTAACACTTTGAATTTTTAGGTTTCACTCTGTTTTCTGCTACATAGATAGATGTGTTTGAAACTCTAAATCAAACACGGTTTGTGCTAGCTCCTTGAAACTTGACCAAATTAAGTAGTTCTAAGTTCTCTCTCGATGGTTTGTTTCCTCTTGAAGTACCCCGTGCAGAGACTGGCGAAAAACACATTCGTTTGAAAGGGGTTGAAAAGCTTCCTAAAAACTACTAGTTTGCTGAAATCTCAGCAAACATTTTTTCACCAAATCTTGATGATACTTGGTGGTAATGATCAGTTCACTAATCCCACTTGGCTGCCCAACTTTCACTCTTCTAGGTTCAAGCGTTCGTTTCCAGTAACACTTTGAATTTTTAGGTTTCACTCTCTTTTCTGCTATATAGATAGATGTGTTTGAAACTCCAAATGAAACACGGTTTGTGCTAGCTCCGTGAAACTTGACCAAATGAAGTAGTTCTAAGTTCTATCTCTATGGTTTGTTTCCTCTTGAAGTACCCCATGCAGAGACTGGCGAAAAACACTTTCGTTTGAAAGGGGTTGCCAAGCTTCCAAAAAACTACTAGTTTGATGAAATCTCAGCAAACATTTTTTCACCAAATCTTGATGATACTTGGTGGTAATGATCAGTTCACGAATCCCAGTTGGCTGCCCAACTTTTACTCTTCTAGGTTCAAGCATTCGTTTCCAGTAACACTTTGATTTTTAGGTTTCACTCTGTTTTCTGCTATATAGATAGATGTGTTTGAAACTCTAAATCAAACACGGTTTGTGCTAGCTCCGTGAAACTTGACAAAATGAAGTAGTTCTAAGTTCTATCTCTATGGTTTGTTTCCTCTTGAAGTACCCCGTGCAGAGACTGGCGAAAAACACTTTCGTTTGAAAGGGGTTGCCAAGCTTCCAAAACACTACTAGTTTGCTGAAATCTCAGCAAACCTTTTTTCACCAAATCTTGATGATACTTGGTGGTAATGATCAGTTCACTAATCCCACTTGGCTACCCAATTTTTATTCTTCTAGGTTGAAGCATTCGTTTCCAGTAATACTTTGAATTTTTAGGTTTCACTCTGTTTTCTGCTATATAGATAGATATGTTTGAAACTCTAAATCAAACACCGTTTGTGCTAGCTCCATGAAACTTGACCAAATGAAGTAGTTCTAAGTTCTATCTCTATGGTTTGTTTCCTCTTGAAGTACCCCAGGCAGATACTGGCGAAAAACACTTTCGTTTGAAAGGGGTTGCCAAGCTTCCAAAAAACTACTAGTTTGCTGAAATCTCAGCAAAACTTTTTTCACCAAATCTTGATGATACTTGGTGGTAATGATCAGATCACTAATCCCACTTGGCTGCCCAACTTTCACTCTTCTAGGTTCAAGCGATCGTTTCCAGTAACACTTTTAATTTTTAGGTTTCACTCTGTTTTCTGCTATATAGATAGATGTGTTTGAAACTCTAAATCAAACACGGTTTGTGCTAGCTCATTGAAACTTGACCAAATGACGTAGTCCTAAGTTCTATCTCTATGGTTTGTTTCCTCTTGAAGTACCCCATGCAGAGACTGGCGAAAAACACTTTCGTTTGAAAGGGGTTGCCAAGGTTCCAAAAAACTACTAGTTTGCTGAAATCTCAGCAAACATTTTTTCACCAAATCTTGATGATACTTGGTGGTAATGATCAGTTCACTAATCCCACTTGGCTACCCAATTTTTATTCTTCTAGGTTGAAGCATTCGTTTCCAGTAACACTTTGAATTTTTAGGTTTCACTCTGTTTTCTGCTATATAGATAGAGGTGTTTGAAACTCTAAATCAAACACGGTTTGTGCTAGCTCCTTGAAACTTGACCAAATGAAATAGTTCTAAGTTCTATCTCTATGGTTTGATTCCTCTTGAAGTACCCTAGGCAGACTGGCGAAAAACACTTTCGTTTGAAATGGGTTGCCAAGCTTCCAAAAAAAATACTAGTTTGCTGAAATCTCAGCAAACCTTTTTTCACCAAATCTTGATGATACTTGGTGGTAATGATCAGTTCACTAATCCCACTTGGCTGCCCAACTTTCACTCTTCTAGGTTCAGGCGTTCGTTTCCAGTAACACTTTGAATTTTTAGGTTTCACTCTGTTTTCTGCTATATAGATAGATGTGTTTGAAACTCTAAATCAAACACGGTTTGTGCTAGCTCCTTGAAACTTGACTAAATGAAGTAGTTCTAAGTTCCATCTCTATGGTTTGTTTCCTCTTGAAGTACCCCATGCAGAGACTTGCGAAAAACACTTTCGTTTGAAAGGGGTTGCCAAGCTTCCAAAAAACTACTAGTTTTCTGAAATCTCAGCAAACATTTTTTCACCAAATCTTGATGATACTTGGTGGTAATGATCAGTTCACTAAGCCCACTTGGCTGCCCAATTTTTACTCTTCTAGGTTCAAGCGTTCGTTTCCAGCAACAGTTTGAATTTTTAGGTTTCACTCTGTTTTCTGCTATATAGATAGATGTGTTTGAAACTCTAAATCAAACACGGTTTGTGCTAGCTCCTTTAAACTTTACCAAATGAAGTAGTTCTATGTTCCATCTCTATGGTTTGTTTCCTCTTGAAGTACACCATGCAGAGACTGGCGAAAAACACTTTCGTTTGAAAGGGGTGGCCAATCTTCCAAAAAACTACTAGTTTGCTGAAATCTCAGCAAAACTTTTTTCACCAAATCTTAATGATACTTGGTGGTAATGATCTGTTCACTAATCCCATTTGGCTACCCAATTTTTATTCTTCTAGGTTGAAGCATTCGTTTCCAGTAACACTTTGAATTTTTAGGTTTCACTCTTTTTTCTGCTATATAGATAGTTGTGTTTGGAATTCTAAATCAAACACGGTTTGTGCTAGCTCCTTGAAACGTGACCAAATGAAGTAGTTCTAAGTTCTATCTCTATGGTTTGTTTCTTCTTGAAGTACCCCATGCAGAGACTGGCGAAAAACACTTTCGTTTGAAAGGGGTTGCCAAGCTTCCAAAAAACTACTAGTTTTCTGAAATCTCAGCAAACATTTTTTCACCTAATCTTGATGATACTTGGTGGTAATGATCAGTTCACTAAGCCCACTTGGCTGCCCAATTTTTACTCTTCTAGGTTCAAGCGTTCGTTTCCAGCAACACTTTGAAATTTTAGGTTTCACTCTGTTTTCTGCTATATAAATAGATGTGTTTGAAACTCTAAATCAAACACGGTTTGTGCTAGCTCCTTGAAACTTTACCAAATGAAGTAGTTCTATGTTCCATCTCTATGGTTTGTTTCCTCTTGAAGTACACCATGCAGAGACTGGCGAAAAACACTTTCGTTTGAAAGGGGTTGCCAAGCTTCCAAAAAACTACTAGTTTGCTGAAATCTCAGCAAACATTTTTTCACCAAATCTTGATGATACTTGGTGGTAATGATCAGTTCACTAATCCCACTTGGCTGCCCAACTTTCACTCTTCTAGGTTCAAGCGTTCCTTTCCAGTAACACTTTGAATATTTAGGTTTCACTCTGTTTTCTGCTATATAGATAGATGTGTTTAAACTCTAAATCAAACACGGTATGTGCTAGCTCCCTGAAACTTGACAAAATGAAGTAGTCCTAAGTTCTATCTCTATGGTTTGTTTCCTCTTGAAGTACCCCATGCATAGACTGGCGAAATACACTTTCGTTTGAAAGGGGTTGCCAAGCTTCCAAAAAACTACTAGTTTGCTGAAATCTCAGCAAACATTTTTTCACCAAATCTTGATGATACTTGGTGGTAATGATCAGTTCACTAATCCCACTTGGCTGCCCAATTTTTATTCTTCTAGGTTGAAGCATTCGTTTCCAGTAACAGTTTGAATTTTTAGGTTTCACTCTGTTTTCTCCTATATAGATAGCTGTGTTTGGAATTCTAAATCAAACATGGTTTGTTCTAGCTCCTTGAAACTTGACCAAATGAAGTAGTTCTAAGTTCTGTCTCTATGGTTTGTTTCCTCTTGAAGTACACCATGCAGAGACTGGCGAAAAACACTTTCGTTAGAAAGGGGTGGCCAAGCTTCCAAAAAACTACTAGTTTGCTGAAATCTCAGCAAACATTTTTTCACCAAATCTTGATGATACTTGGTTGTAATGATCAGTTCACTAAGCCCACTTGGCTGCCCAATTTTTACTCTTCTAGGTTCAAGCGTTCGTTTCCAGTAACACTTTGAATTTTTAGGTTTCACTCTGTTTTCTGCTATATAGATAGATGTGTTTGAAGTCTAAATCAAACACGGTTTGTGCTAGCTCCTTGAAACTTTACCAAATGAAGTAGTTCTATGTTCCATCTCAATGGTTTGTTTCCTCTTGAAGTACCGCATGCAGAGACTGGCGAAAAATACTTTCGTTTGAAAGGGGTTGCCAAGCTTCCAAAAAACTACTAGTTTGCTGAAATCTCAGCAAACCTTTTTTCACCAAATCTTGATGATACTTGGTGGTAATGATCAGTTCACTAATTTCACTTGGCTGCCCAACTTTCACTCTTCTAGGTTCAAGCGTTCGTTTCCAGTAACACTTTGAATTTTTAGGTTTCACTCTGTTTTCTGCTATATAGATAGATGTGTTTGGAATTCTAAATCAAACACGGTTTGTGCTAGCTCCTTGAAACCTGACCAAATGAAGTAGTTCTAAATTGTATCTCTATGGTTTGTTTCCTCTTGAAGTGCCCCATGCAGAGACTGGCGAAAAACACTTTTGTTTGAAAGGGGTTGCCAAGCTTCCAAAAAACTACTAGTTTGCTGAAATCTCAGCAAACAATTTTTCACCAAATCTTGATGATACTTGGTGGTAATGATCAGTTCACTAATCCCACTTGGCTGCCCAATTTTTATTCTTGTAAGTTGAAGCATTCGTTTCCAGTAACAGTTTGAATTTTTAGGTTTCACTCTGTATTCTCCTACATAGATAGCTATGTTTGGAATTCTAAATCAAACACGGTTTGTGCTAGCTCCTTGAAACTTGACCAAATGAAGTAGTTCTAATTTCTATCTCTATGGTTTGTTTCTTCTTGTTGTACCCCATGCAGAGACTGGCGAAAAACACTTTCCTTTGAAAGGGGTTGCCAAGCTTCCAAAAAACTACTAGTTTGCTGAAATCTCAGCAAACATTTTTTCACCTAATCTTGATGATACTTGGTGGTAATGATCAGTTCACTAATCCCACTTGGATGCCCAACTTTCACTCTTCTATGTTTAAGCGTTCCTTTCCAGGAACACTTTGAATTTTTAGGTTTCACTCTGTTTTCTGCTATATAGATAGATGTGTTTGAAACTCTAAATCAAACACGGTCTGTGCTAGCTCCGTGAAACTTGACAAAATGAAGTAGTCCTAAGTTCTGTCTCTATGGTTTGTTTCCTCTTGAAGTACCCCATGCAGAGACTGGCGAAAAACACTTTCGTTTGAAAGGGGTTGCCAAGCTTCCAAAAAACTACTAGTTTGCTGAAATCTCAGCCAACATTTTTTCACCAAATCTTGATGATACTTGGTGGTAATGATCAGTTCACTAATCCCACTTGGCTGCCCAATTTTTATTCTTCTAGGTTGAAGCATTCGTTTCCAGTAACAGTTTGAATTTTTTTTTTCACTCTGTTTTCTCCTACATAGATAGCTGTGTTTGGAATTCTAAATCAAACATGGTTTGTACTAGCTGCTTGAAACTTGACCAAATGAAGTAGTTCTAAGTTCTATCTCTATGGTTTGTTTCCTCTTGAAGTACCCCATGCAGAGACTGGCGAAAAACACTTTCGTTTCAAAGGGGTTCCCAAGCTTCCAAAAAACTACTAGTTTGCTGAAATCTCAGCAAATATTTTTTCACCAAAACTTGATGATACTTGGTGGTAATGATCAGTTCACTAATCCCAATTGGCAGCCCAACTTTCACTCTTCTAGGTTCAAGCGTTCGTTTCCAGTAACACTTTGAATTTTTAGGTTTCACTCTGTTTTCTGCTATATAGATAGATGTGTTTAAACTCTAAATCAAACACGGTTTGTGCTGGCTCCTTGAAACTTGACCAAATGAAATAGTTCTAAGTTCTATCTCTATGGTTTGTTTCCTCTTGAAGTACCCCATGCAGAGACTGGCGAAAAACACTTTCGTTTGAAAGGGGTTGCCAAGCTTCCAAAAAACTACTAGTTTGCTGAAATCTCAGCAAACATTTTTTCACCAAATTTTGATGATACTTGGTGGTAATGATCAGTTCACTAAGCCCGCTTGGCAGCCCAACTTTCACTCTTCTAGGTTCAAGCTTTCGTTTCCAGTAACACTTTGAACTTTTAGGTTTCAGTCTGTTTTCTGCTATATAGATAGATGTGTTTGAAACTCTAAATCAAACACGGTTTGTGCTGGCTCCTTGAAACTTGACCAAATGAAGTAGTTCTAAGTTCTATCTCTATGGTTTGTTTCCTCTTGAAGTACCCCATGCAGAGACTGGCGATAAACACTTTCGTTTGAAAGGGGTGGCCAAGCTTCCAAAAAACTACTAGTTTGCTGAAATCTCAGCAAACCTTTTTTCACCAAATCTTGATGATACTTGGTGGTAATGATCAGTTCACTAATCCCACTTGGCTGCCCAACATTCACTCTTCTAGGTTCAAGCGTTCGTTTCCAGTAACACTTTGAATTTTTAGGTTTCACTCTGTTTTCTGCTATATAGATAGATGTGTTTGAAACTCTAAATCAAACACGGTTTGTGCTAGCTCCTTGAAACTTGACCAAATGAAGTAGTTCTAAGTTCTATCTCTATGGTTTGTTTCCTCTTGAAATACCCCGTGCAGAGACTGGCGAAAAAAAACTTTCGTTTGAAAGGGGTTGCCAAGCTTCCAAAAAACTACTAGTTTGCTGAAATCTCAGCAAACCTTTTTTCACCAAATCTTGATGATACTTGGTGGTAATGATCAGTTCACTATTCCCACTTGGCTGCCCAATTTTTATTCTTCTACGTTGAAGCATTCGTTTCCAGTAATTGTTTGAATTTTTAGGTTTCACTCTGTATTCTCCTACATAGATAGCTGTGTTTGGAATTCTAAATCAAACATGGTTTGTGCTAGCTCCTTGAAACTTGACCAAATGAAGTAGTTCTAAGTTCTATCTCTATGGTTTGTTTCCTCTTGAAGTACCCCATGCAGAGACTGGCGAAAAACACTTTCGTTTGAAAGGGGTTGCCAAGCTTCCAAAAAACTACCAGTTTGCTAAAATCTCAGCAAACATTTTTTCACCAAAACTTGGTGATACTTGGTGGTAATGATCAGTTCACTAATCCCACTTGGCAGCCCAACTTTCACTCTTCTAGGTTCAAGCGTTCGTTTCCAGTAACACTTTGAATTTTTAGGTTTCACTCTGTTTTCTGCTATATAGATAGATGTGTTTGAAACTCTAAATCAAACACGGTTTGTGCTAGCTCCTTGAGACTTTACCAAATGAAGTAGTTCTATGTTCCATCTCTATGGTTTGTTTCCTCTTGAAGTACACCATGCAGAGACTGGCGAAAAACACTTTCGTTTGAAAGGGGTGGCAAAGCTTCCAAAAAACTACTAGTTTGCTGAAATCTCAGCAAATATTTTTTCACCAAATCTTGATGATACTTGGTTGTAATGATCAGTTCACTAAGCCCACTTGGCTGCCCAATTTTTACTCTTCTAGGTTCAAGCGTTCGTTTCCAGTAACACTTTGAATTTTTAGGTTTCACTCTGTTTTCTGCTATATAGATAGATGTGTTTGAAACTCTAAATCAAACACGGTTTGTGCTAGCTCCTTGAAACTTTACCAAATGAAGTAGTTCTATGTTCCATCTCTATGGTTTGTTTCCTCTTGAAGTACCGCATGCAGAGAGTGGCGAAAAATACTTTCGTTTGAAAGGGGTGGCCAAGCTTCCAAAAAACTACTAGTTTGCTCAAATCTCAGCAAAACTGTTTTCACCAAATCTTGATGATACTTGGTGGTAATGATCAGTTCACTAATTTCACTTGGCTGCCCAACTTTCACTCTTCTAGGTTCAAGCGTTCATTTCCAGTAACACTTTGAATTTTTAGGTTTCACTCTGTTTTCTGCTATATAGATAGATGTGTTTGAAACTCTAAATCAAACACGGTTTGTGCTAGCTCCTTTAAACTTTACAAAATGAAGTAGTTCTATGTTCCATCTCTATGGTTTGTTTCCTCTTGAAGTACACCATGCAGAGACTGGCGAAAAACACTTTCGTTTGAAAGGGGTGGAGAATCTTCCAAAAAACTACTAGTTTGCTGAAATCTCAGCAAAACTTTTTTCACCAAATCTTAATGATACTTGGTGGTAATGATCAGTTCACTAATCCCACTTGGCTGCCCAATTTTTATTCTTCTAGGTTGAAGCATTCGTTTCCAGTAACAGTTTGAATTTTTAGGTTTCACTCTGTTTTCTCCTACATAGATAGCTGTGTTTGGAATTCTAAATCAAACACGGTTTGTGCTAGCTCCTTGAAACTTGACCAAATGAAGTAGTTCTAAGTTCTATCTCTATGGTTTGTTTCTACTTGAAGTATCCCATGCAGAGACTGGCGAAAAACACTTTCGTTTGAAAGGGGTTGCCAAGCTTCCAAAAAACTACTGGTTTGCTGAAATGTCAGCAAACATTTTTTCACCTAATCTTGATGATACTTGGTGGTAATGATCAGTTCACTAATTTCACTTGGCTGCCCAACTTTCACTCTTCTAGGTTCAAGCGTTCGTTTCCAGTAACACTTTGAATTTTTAGGTTTCACTCTGTTTTCTGCTATATAGATAGATGTGTTTGAAACTCTAA
This sequence comes from Callospermophilus lateralis, assembly GCF_048772815.1. Classification (NCBI taxonomy): domain Eukaryota; kingdom Metazoa; phylum Chordata; class Mammalia; order Rodentia; family Sciuridae; genus Callospermophilus; species Callospermophilus lateralis. The sequence continues at coordinate 55,137 of NW_027515498.1, forward strand.
ATCAAACACGGTTTGTGCTAGCTCCTTGAAACTTGACCAAATGAAGTAGTTCTAAGTTCTATCTCTATGGTTTGTTTCCTCTTGAAATACCCCGTGCAGAGACTGGCGAAAAAAAACTTTCGTTTGAAAGGGGTTGCCAAGCTTCCAAAAAACTACTAGTTTGCTGAAATCTCAGCAAACCTTTTTTCACCAAATCTTGATGATACTTGGTGGTAATGATCAGTTCACTATTCCCACTTGGCTGCCCAATTTTTATTCTTCTACGTTGAAGCATTCGTTTCCAGTAATTGTTTGAATTTTTAGGTTTCACTCTGTATTCTCCTACATAGATAGCTGTGTTTGGAATTCTAAATCAAACATGGTTTGTGCTAGCTCCTTGAAACTTGACCAAATGAAGTAGTTCTAAGTTCTATCTCTATGGTTTGTTTCCTCTTGAAGTACCCCATGCAGAGACTGGCGAAAAACACTTTCGTTTGAAAGGGGTTGCCAAGCTTCCAAAAAACTACCAGTTTGCTGAAATCTCAGCAAACATTTTTTCACCAAAACTTGGTGATACTTGGTGGTAATGATCAGTTCACTAATCCCACTTGGCAGCCCAACTTTCACTCTTCTAGGTTCAAGCGTTCGTTTCCAGTAACACTTTGAATTTTTAGGTTTCACTCTGTTTTCTGCTATATAGATAGATGTGTTTGAAACTCTAAATCAAACACGGTTTGTGCTAGCTCCTTGAGACTTTACCAAATGAAGTAGTTCTATGTTCCATCTCTATGGTTTGTTTCCTCTTGAAGTACACCATGCAGAGACTGGCGAAAAACACTTTCGTTTGAAAGGGGTGGCAAAGCTTCCAAAAAACTACTAGTTTGCTGAAATCTCAGCAAATATTTTTTCACCAAATCTTGATGATACTTGGTTGTAATGATCAGTTCACTAAGCCCACTTGGCTGCCCAATTTTTACTCTTCTAGGTTCAAGCGTTCGTTTCCAGTAACACTTTGAATTTTTAGGTTTCACTCTGTTTTCTGCTATATAGATAGATGTGTTTGAAACTCTAAATCAAACACGGTTTGTGCTAGCTCCTTGAAACTTTACCAAATGAAGTAGTTCTATGTTCCATCTCTATGGTTTGTTTCCTATTGAAGTACCGCATGCAGAGAGTGGCGAAAAATACTTTCGTTTGAAAGGGGTGGCCAAGCTTCCAAAAAACTACTAGTTTGCTCAAATCTCAGCAAAACTGTTTTCACCAAATCTTGATGATACTTGGTGGTAATGATCAGTTCACTAATTTCACTTGGCTGCCCAACTTTCACTCTTCTAGGTTCAAGCGTTCATTTCCAGTAACACTTTGAATTTTTAGGTTTCACTCTGTTTTCTGCTATATAGATAGATGTGTTTGAAACTCTAAATCAAACACGGTTTGTGCTAGCTCCTTTAAACTTTACAAAATGAAGTAGTTCTATGTTCCATCTCTATGGTTTGTTTCCTCTTGAAGTACACCATGCAGAGACTGGCGAAAAACACTTTCGTTTGAAAGGGGTGGAGAATCTTCCAAAAAACTACTAGTTTGCTGAAATCTCAGCAAAACTTTTTTCACCAAATCTTAATGATACTTGGTGGTAATGATCAGTTCACTAATCCCACTTGGCTGCCCAATTTTTATTCTTCTAGGTTGAAGCATTCGTTTCCAGTAACAGTTTGAATTTTTAGGTTTCACTCTGTTTTCTCCTACATAGATAGCTGTGTTTGGAATTCTAAATCAAACACGGTTTGTGCTAGCTCCTTGAAACTTGACCAAATGAAGTAGTTCTAAGTTCTATCTCTATGGTTTGTTTCTACTTGAAGTATCCCATGCAGAGACTGGCGAAAAACACTTTCGTTTGAAAGGGGTTGCCAAGCTTCCAAAAAACTACTGGTTTGCTGAAATGTCAGCAAACATTTTTTCACCTAATCTTGATGATACTTGGTGGTAATGATCAGTTCACTAATTTCACTTGGCTGCCCAACTTTCACTCTTCTAGGTTCAAGCGTTCATTTCCAGTAACACTTTGAATTTTTAGGTTTCACTCTGTTTTCTGCTATATAGATAGATGTGTTTGAATCTCTAAATCAAACACGGTTTGTGCTAGCTCCGTGAAACTTGACAAAATGAGGTAGTCCTAAGTTCTATCTCTATGGTTTGTTTCCTCTTGAAGTACCCCATGCAGAGACTGGCGAAAATCACTTTCGTTTGAAAGGGGTTGCCAAGCTTCCAAAAAACTACTAGTTTGCTGAAATCTCAGCAAACATTTTTTCACCAAATCTTGATGATACTTGGTGGTAATGATCAGTTCACTAAGCCCACTTGGCTGCCCAATTTTTACTCTTCTAGTTTCAAGCGTTCGTTTCCAGCAACACTTTGAATTTTTAGGTTTCACTCTGTTTTCTGCTATATAGATAGATGTGTTTGAAACTCTAAATCAAACACGGTTTGTGCTAGCTCCTTGAAACTTTACCAAATGAAGTAGTTCTATGTTCCATCTCTATGGTTTGTTTCCTCTTGAAGTACACCATGCAGAGACTGGCAAAAAACACTTTCGTTTGAAAGGGGTTGCCAAGCTTCCAAAAAACTACTAGTTTGCTGAAATCTCAGCAAACATTTTTTCACCTAATCTTGATGATACTTGGTGGTAATGATCAGTTCACTAATCCCACTTGGCTGCCCAACTTTCACTCTTCTAGGTTCAAGCGTTCCTTTCCAGTAACACTTTGAATATTTAGGTTTCACTCTGTTTTCTGCTATATAGATAGATGTGTTTAAACTCTAAATCAAACACGGTATGTGCTAGCTCCGTGAAACTTGACCAAATGAAGTAGTCCTAAGTTCTATCTCTATGGTTTGTTTCCTCTTGAAGTACCCCATGCAGAGACTGGCGAAAAACACTTTCGTTTGAAAGGGGTTGCCAAGCTTCCAAAAAACTACTAGTGTGCTGAAATCTCAGCAAACATTTTTTCACCAAATCTTGATGATACTTGGTGGTAATGATCAGTTCACTAATCCCACTTGGCTGCCCAATTTTTATTCTTCTAGGTTGAAGCATTCGTTTCCAGTAACAGTTTGAATTTTTAGGTTTCACTCTGTTTTCTCCTACATAGATAGCTGTGTTTGGAATTCTAAATCAAACATGGTTTGTGCTAGCTCCTTGAAACATGACCAAATGAAGTAGTTCTAAGTTCTATCTCTATGGTTTGTTTCCTCTTGAAGTACCCCATGCATAGACTGGCGAAAAACACTTTCGTTACAAAGGGGTGGCCAAGCTTCCAAAAAACTACTAGTTTGCTGAAATCTCAGCAAACCTTTTTTCACCAAATCTTGATGATACTTGGTGGTAATGATCAGTTCACTAATCCCACTTGGCTGCCCAACTTTCACTCTTCTAGGTTCAAGCGTTCGTTTCCAGTAACACTTTGAATTTTTAGGTTTCACTCTGTTTTCTGCTATATAGATAGATGTGTTTGGAATTCTAAATCAAACACGGTTTGTGCTAGCTCCTTGAAACGTGACCAAATGAAGTAGTTCTAAATTCTATCTCTATGGTTTGTTTCCTCTTGAAGTACCCCATGCAGAGACTGGCGAAAAACACTTTTGTTTGAAAGGGGTTGCCAAGCTTCCAAAAAACTACTAGTTTGCTGAAATCTCAGCAAACATTTTTTCACCAAATCTTGATGATACTTGGTGGTAAAGATCAGTTCACTAATCCCACTTGGCTGCCCAATTTTTATTCTTCTAGGTTGAAGCATTCGTTTCCAGTAACAGTTTGAATTTTTAGGTTTCACTCTGTTTTCTCCTACATAGATAGCTATGTTTGGAATTCTAAATCAAACACGGTTTGTGCTAGCTCCTTGAAACTTGACCAAATGAAGTAGTTCTAAGTTCTATCTCTATGGTTTGTTTCTTCTTGATGTACCCCATGCATAGACAGGCGAAAAACACTTTCCTTTGAAAGGGGTTGCCAAGCTTCCAAAAAACTACTAGTTTGCTGAAATCTCAGCAAACATTTTTTCACCTAATCTTGATGATACTTGGTGGTAATGATCAGTTCACTAATCCCACTTGGATGCCCAACTTTCACTCTTCTATGTTCAAGCGTTCCTTTCCAGGAACACTTTGAATTTTTAGGTTTCACTCTGTTTTCTGCTATATAGATAAATGTTTTTGAAACTCTAAATCAAACACGGTATGTGCTAGCTCCGTGAAACTTGACAAAATGAAGTAGTCCTAAGTTCTATCTCTATGGTTTGTTTCCTCTTGATGTACCCCATGCAGAGACTGGCGAAAAACACTTTCATTTGAAAGGGGTTGCCAAGCTTTCAAAAAACTACTATTTGCTGAAATCTCAGCAAACATTTTTTTCACCAAATCTTGATGATACTTGGTGGTAATGATCAGTTCACTAATCCCACTTGGCTGCCCAATTTTTATTCTTCTGGTTTGAAGCATTCGTTTCCAGTAACAGTTTGAATTTTTTTTTTCACTCTGTTTTCTCCTACATAGATAGCTGTGTTTGGAATTCTAAATCAAACATGGTTGTACTAGCTGCTTGAACTTGACCAAATGAAGTAATTCTAAGTTCTATCTCTATGGTTTGTTTCCTCTTGAAGTACCCCATGCAGAGACTGGCAAAAAACACTTTCCGTTTGAAAGGGGTTGCCAAGCTTCCAAAAAACTACTAGTTTGCTGAAATCTCAGCAATATTTTTTCACCAAAACTTGATGATACTTGGTGGTAATGATCAGTTCACTAATCCCAATTGGCAGCCCAACTTTCACTCTTCTAGGTTCAAGCGTTCGTTCCAGTAACACTTTGAATTTTTAGGTTTCACTCCGTTTTCTGCTATATAGATAGATTGTGTTTGAAACTCTAAATCAAACACGGTTTGTGCTAGCTCCTTTAAACTTTACCAAATGAAGTAGTTTCTATGTTCCATCTCTATGGTTTGTTTCCTCTTGAAGTACCCCTTGCAGAGACTTGCGAAAAACACTTTCGTTGAAAGGGTTTGCCAATCTTCCAAAAAAATACTAGTTTGCTGAAATCTCAGCAAAACTTTTTTCACCAAATCTTAATGATACTTGGTGGTAATGATCTGTTCACTAATCCCACTTGGCTACCCAATTTTTATTCTTCTAGGTTGAAGCATTCGTTTTCCAGTAACACTTTGAATTTTTAGTTTCACTCTGTTTTCTGCTATATAGATAGATATGTTTGAAACTCTAAATCAAACACGGTTTGTGCTAGCTCCTTGAAACTTGACCAAATGAAGTAGTTCTAAGTTCTATCTCTATGGTTTGTTTCCTCCTTGAAGTACCCCATGCAGAGACTGGCGAAAAACACTTTCGCTTCAAAGGGGTTGCCAAGCTTCCAAAAAACTACTAGTTTGCTGAAATCTCAGCAAAACTTTTTTCACCAAAACTTGATGATACTTGGTGGTAATGATCAGTTCACTAATCCCACTTGGCAGCACAACTTTCACTCTTCTAGGTTCAAGCGTTCGTTTCCAGTAACACTTTGAATTTTTAGGTTTCACTCTGTTTTCTGCTATATAGATAGATGTGTTTCAAACTCTAAATCAAACAAGGTTTGTGCTAGCTCCTTGAAACTTTACCAAATGAAGTAGTTCTATGTTCCATCTCTATCGTTTGTTTCCTCTTGAAGTACACCATGCGGAGACTGGCGAAAAACACTTTCGTTTGAAAGGGGTTGCCAAGCTTCCAAAAAACTACTAGTTTGCTGAAATCTCAGCAAACATTTTTTCACCAAATCTTGATGATACTTGGTGGTAATGATCAGTTCACTAAGCCCACTTGGCTGCTCAATTTTTACTCTTCTAGGTTCAAGCGTTCGTTTCCAGTAACACTTTGAATTTTTAGGTTTCACTCTGTTTTCTGCTATATAGATAGATGTGTTTGAAACTCTAAATCAAACACGGTTTGTGCTAGCTCCTTGAAACTTGACCAAATGAAGTAGTTCTAAGTTCTATCTCTATGGTTTGTTTCCTCTTGAAGTACCCCATGCAGAGACTCGCGAAAAACACTTACGTTTGAAAGGGGTTGCCAAGCTTCCAAAAAACTACTAGTTTGCTGAAATCTCAGCAAACATTTTTTCACCAAATCTTGATGATACTTGGTGGTAATGATCAGTTCACTAATCTCACTTGGCTGCCCAACATTCACTCTTCTAGGTTCATGCGTTCGTTTCCAGTAACACTTTGAATTTTTAGGTTTCACTCTGTTTTCTGCTATATAGATAGATGTGTTTGAAACTCTAAATCAAACACGGTTTGTGCTAGCTCCTTGAAACTTGACCAAATGAAGTAGTTCTAAGTTCTATCTCTATGGTTTGTTTCCTCTTGAAGTACCCCATGCAGAGACTGGCGAAAAACACTTTCGTTTGAAAGGGGTTGCCAAGCTTCCAAAAAACTACTAGTTTGCTGAAATGTCAGCAAACCTTTTTTCACCAAATCTTGATGATACTTGGTGGTAATGATCAGTTCACTAATCTCACTTGGCTGCCCACCTTTCACTCTTCTATATTCAAGCGTTCGTTTCCAGGAACACTTTGAATTTTTAGGTTTCACTCTGTTTTCTGCTATATAGATAGATGTGTTTGAAACTCTAAATCAAACACGGTTTGTGCTAGCTCCATGAAACTTGACAAAATGAAGTAGTTCTAAGTTCTATCTCTATGGTTTGTTTCCTCTTGAAGTACCCCATGCAGAGACTAGCGGAAAACACTTTCGTTTGAAAGGGGTTGCCAAGCATTCCAAAAAACTACTAGTTGATGAAATCTCAGCAAACATTTTTTCACCAAATCTTGATGATACTTGGTGGTAAAGATCAGTTCACTAATTTCACTTGGCTGCGCAACTTTCACTCTTCTAGGTTCAAGCGTTCGTTTCCAGTAACACTTTGAATTTTTAGGTTTCACTCTGTTTTCTGCTGTATAGATAGATGTGTTTGGAATTCTAAATCAAACACGGTTTGTGCTAGCTCCTTGAATCTTGACCAAATGAAGTAGTTCTAAGTTCTATCTCTATGGTTTGTTTCCTCTTGAAGTACCCCATGCAGAGACTGGCGAAAAACACTTTCGTTTGAAAGGGGTTGCCAAGCTTCCAAAAACTATTAGTTTGCTGAAATCTCAGCAAACATTTTTTCACCAAATCTTGATGATACTTGGTTGTAATGATCAGTTCACTAAGCCCACTTGGCTGCCCAATTTTTACTCTTCTAGGTTCAAGCGTTCATTTCCAGTAACACTTTGAATTTTTAGGTTTCACTCTGTTTTCTGCTATATAGATAGATGTGTTTGAAACTCTAAATCAAACACGGTTTGTGCTAGCTCTTTGAAACTTTACCAAATGAAGTAGTTCTATGTTCCATCTCTATGGTTTGTGTCCTCTTGAAGTACCGCATGCAGAGAGTGGCGAAAAATACTTTCGTTTGAAAGGGGTGGCCAAGCTTCCAAAAAACTACTAGTTTGCTGAAATCTCAGCAAACCTTTTTTCACCAAATCTTGATGATACTTGGTGGTAATGATCAGTTCACTAATCCCACTTGGCTGCCCAACTTTCACTCTTCTAGGTTCAAGCGTTCGTTTCCAGTAACACTTTGAATTTTTAGGTTTCACTCTGTTTTCTGCTATATAGATAGATGTGTTTGGAATTCTAAATCAAACACGGTTTGTGCTAGCTCCTTGAAACGTGACCAAATGAAGTAGTTCTAAATTCTATCTCTATGGTTTGTTTCCTCTTGAAGTACCCCATGCAGAGACTGGCGAAAAACACTTTTGTTTGAAAGGGGTTGCCAAGCTTCCAAAAAACTACTAGTTTGCTGAAATCTCAGCAAACATTTTTTCACCAAATCTTGATGATACTTGGTGGTAAAGATCAGTTCACTAATCCCACTTGGCTGCCCAATTTTTATTCTTCTAGGTTGAAGCATTCGTTTCCAGTAACAGTTTGAATTTTTAGGTTTCACTCTGTTTTCTCCTACATAGATAGCTATGTTTGGAATTCTAAATCAAACACGGTTTGTGCTAGCTCCTTGAAACTTGACCAAATGAAGTAGTTCTAAGTTCTATCTCTATGGTTTGTTTCTTCTTGATGTACCCCATGCATAGACAGGCGAAAAACACTTTCCTTTGAAAGGGGTTGCCAAGCTTCCAAAAAACTACTAGTTTGCTGAAATCTCAGCAAACATTTTTTCACCAAAACTTGATGATACTTGGTGGTAATGATCAGTTCACTAATCCCACTTGGATGCCCAACTTTCACTCTTCTATGTTCAAGCGTTCCTTTCCAGGAACACTTTGAATTTTTAGGTTTCACTCTGTTTTCTGCTATATAGATAAATGTTTTTGAAACTCTAAATCAAACACGGTTTGTGCTAGCTCCTTTAAACTTTACCAAATGAAGTAGTTCTATGTTCCATCTCTATGGTTTGTTTCCTCTTGAAGTACCCCATGCAGAGACTTGCGAAAAACACTTTCGTTTGAAAGGGTTTGCCAATCTTCCAAAAAAATACTAGTTTGCTGAAATCTCAGCAAAACTTTTTTCACCAAATCTTAATGATACTTGGTGGTAATGATCTGTTCACTAATCCCACTTGGCTACCCAATTTTTATTCTTCTAGGTTGAAGCATTCGTTTCCAGTAACACTTTGAATTTTTAGGTTTCACTCTGTTTTCTGCTATATAGATAGATATGTTTGAAACTCTAAATCAAACACGGTTTGTGCTAGCTCCTTGAAACTTGACCAAATGAAGTAGTTCTAAGTTCTATCTCTATGGTTTGTTTCCTCTTGAAGTACCCCATGCAGAGACTGGCGAAAAACACTTTCGCTTCAAAGGGGTTGCCAAGCTTCCAAAAAACTACTAGTTTGCTGAAATCTCAGCAAAACTTTTTTCACCAAAACTTGATGATACTTGGTGGTAATGATCAGTTCACTAATCCCACTTGGCAGCACAACTTTCACTCTTCTAGGTTCAAGCGTTCGTTTCCAGTAACACTTTGAATTTTTAGGTTTCACTCTGTTTTCTGCTATATAGATAGATGTGTTTCAAACTCTAAATCAAACAAGGTTTGTGCTAGCTCCTTGAAACTTTACCAAATGAAGTAGTTCTATGTTCCATCTCTATCGTTTGTTTCCTCTTGAAGTACACCATGCAGAGACTGGCGAAAAACACTTTCGCTTCAAAGGGGTTGCCAAGCTTCCAAAAAACTACTAGTTTGCTGAAATCTCAGCAAACATTTTTTCACCAAATCTTGATGATACTTGGTGGTAATGATCAGTTCACTAAGCCCACTTGGCTGCTCAATTTTTACTCTTCTAGGTTCAAGCGTTCGTTTCCAGTAACACTTTGAATTTTTAGGTTTCACTCTGTTTTCTGCTATATAGATAGATGTGTTTGAAACTCTAAATCAAACACGGTTTGTGCTAGCTCCTTGAAACTTGACCAAATGAAGTAGTTCTAAGTTCTATCTCTATGGTTTGTTTCCTCTTGAAGTACCCCATGCAGAGACTCGCGAAAAACACTTACGTTTGAAAGGGGTTGCCAAGCATTCCAAAAAACTACTAGTTGATGAAATCTCAGCAAACATTTTTTCACCAAATCTTGATGATACTTGGTGGTAAAGATCAGTTCACTAATTTCACTTGGCTGCCCAACTTTCACTCTTCTAGGTTCAAGCGTTCGTTTCCAGTAACACTTTGAATTTTTAGGTTTCACTCTGTTTTCTGCTGTATAGATAGATGTGTTTGGAATTCTAAATCAAACACGGTTTGTGCTAGCTCCTTGAATCTTGACCAAATGAAGTAGTTCTAAGTTCTATCTCTATGGTTTTTTCCTCTTGAAGTACCCCATGCAGAGACTGGCGAAAAACACTTTCGTTTGAAAGGGGTTGCCAAGCTTCCAAAAAACTATTAGTTTGCTGAAATCTCAGCAAACATTTTTTCACCAAATCTTGATGATACTTGGTTGTAATGATCAGTTCACTAAGCCCACTTGGCTGCCCAATTTTTACTCTTCTAGGTTCAAGCGTTCATTTCCAGTAACACTTTGAATTTTTAGGTTTCACTCTGTTTTCTGCTATATAGATAGATGTGTTTGAAACTCTAAATCAAACACGGTTTGTGCTAGCTCCTTGAAACTTTACCAAATGAAGTAGTTCTATGTTCCATCTCTATGGTTTGTGTCCTCTTGAAGTACCGCATGCAGAGAGTGGCGAAAAATACTTTCGTTTGAAAGGGGTGGCCAAGCTTCCAAAAAACTACTAGTTTGCTGAAATCTCAGCAAACCTTTTTTCACCAAATCTTGATGATACTTGGTGGTAATGATCAGTTCACTAATCCCACTTGGCTGCCCAACTTTCACTCTTCTAGGTTCAAGCGTTCGTTTCCAGTAACACTTTGAATTTTTAGGTTTCACTCTGTTTTCTGCTATATAGATAGATGTGTTTGGAATTCTAAATCAAACACGGTTTGTGCTAGCTCCTTGAAACGTGACCAAATGAAGTAGTTCTAAATTCTATCTCTATGGTTTGTTTCCTCTTGAAGTACCCCATGCAGAGACTGGCGAAAAACACTTTTGTTTGAAAGGGGTTGCCAAGCTTCCAAAAAACTACTAGTTTGCTGAAATCTCAGCAAACATTTTTTCACCAAATCTTGAAGATACTTGGTGGTAAAGATCAGTTCACTAATCCCACTTGGCTGCCCAATTTTTATTCTTCTAGGTTGAAGCATTCGTTTCCAGTAACAGTTTGAATTTTTAGGTTTCACTCTGTTTTCTCCTACATAGATAGCTATGTTTGGAATTCTAAATCAAACACGGTTTGTGCTAGCTCCTTGAAACTTGACCAAATGAAGTAGTTCTAAGTTCTATCTCTATGGTTTGTTTCTTCTTGATGTACCCCATGCATAGACAGGCGAAAAACACTTTCCTTTGAAAGGGGTTGCCAAGCTTCCAAAAAACTACTAGTTTGCTGAAATCTCAGCAAACATTTTTTCACCTAATCTTGATGATACTTGGTGGTAATGATCAGTTCACTAATCCCACTTGGATGCCCAACTTTCACTCTTCTATGTTCAAGCGTTCCTTTCCAGGAACACTTTGAATTTTTAGGTTTCACTCTGTTTTCTGCTATATAGATAAATATTTTTGAAACTCTAAATCAAACACGGTATGTGCTAGCTCCGTGAAACTTGACAAAATGAAGTAGTCCTAAGTTCTATCTCTATGGTTTGTTTCCTCTTGATGTACCCCATGCAGAGACTGGCGAAAAACACTTTCATTTGAAAGGGGTTGCCAAGCTTTCAAAAAACTACTATTTGCTGAAATCTCAGCAAACATTTTTTCACCAAATCTTGATGATACTTGGTGGTAATGATCAGTTCACTAATCCCACTTGGCTGCCCAATTTTTATTCTTCTAGGTTGAAGCATTCGTTTCCAGTAACAGTTTGAATTTTTTTTTTCACTCTGTTTTCTCCTACATAGATAGCTGTGTTTGGAATTCTAAATCAAACATGGTTTGTACTAGCTGCTTGAAACTTGACCAAATGAAGTAATTCTAAGTTCTATCTCTATGGTTTGTTTCCTCTTGAAGTACCCCATGCAGAGACTGGCAAAAAACACTTTCGTTTGAAAGGGGTTGCCAAGCTTCCAAAAAACTACTAGTTTGCTGAAATCTCAGCAAATATTTTTTCACCAAAACTTGATGATACTTGGTGGTAATGATCAGTTCACTAATCCCAATTGGCAGCCCAACTTTCACTCTTCTAGGTTCAAGCGTTCGTTTCCAGTAACACTTTGAATTTTTAGATTTCACTCTGTTTTCTGCTATATAGATAGATGTGTTTGAAACTCTAAATCAAACACGGTTTGTGCTAGCTCCTTGAAACTTTACCAAATGAAGTAGTTCTATGTTCCATCTCTATGGTTTGTTTCCTCTTGAAGTACCGCATGCAGAGACTGGCGAAAAACACTTTCATTTGAAAGGGGTTGCCAAGCTTCCAAAAAACTACTAGTTTTCTGAAATCTCAGCAAACCTTTTTTCACCAAATCTTGATGATACTTGGTGGTAATGATCAGTTCACTAATCCCACTTGGCTGCCCAATTTTTACTCTTCTAGGTTAAGCCTTCGTTTCCAGTAACACTTTGAATTTTTAGGTTTCACTCTGTTTTCTGCTATATAGATAGATGTGTTTGAAACTCTAAATCAAACACGGTTGGTGCTAGCTCCTTGAAACTTGACCAAATGAAGTAGTTCTAAGTTCTATCTCTATGGTTTGTTTCCTCTTGAAGTACCCCATGCAGAGACTCGCGAAAAACACTTACGTTTGAAAGGGGTTGCCAAGCTTCCAAAAAACTACTAGTTTGCTGAAATCTCAGCAAACATTTTTTCACCAAATCTTGATGATACTTGGTGGTAATGATCAGTTCACTAATCTCACTTGGCTGCCCAACATTCACTCTTCTAGGTTCATGCGTTCGTTTCCAGTAACACTTTGAATTTTTAGGTTTCACTCTGTTTTCTGCTATATAGATAGATGTGTTTGAAACTCTAAATCAAACACGGTTTGTGCTAGCTCCTTGAAACTTGACCAAATGAAGTAGTTCTAAGTTCTATCTCTATGGTTTGTTTCCTCTTGAAGTACCCCATGCAGAGACTGGCGAAAAACACTTTCGTTTGAAAGGGGTTGCCAAGCTTCCAAAAAACTACTAGTTTGCTGAAATCTCAGCAAACCTTTTTTCACCAAATCTTGATGATACTTGGTGGTAATGATCAGTTCACTAATCTCACTTGGCTGCCCAACTTTCACTCTTCTATATTCAAGCGTTCGTTTCCAGGAACACTTTGAATTTTTAGGTTTCACTCTGTTTTCTGCTATATAGATAGATGTGTTTGAAACTCTAAATCAAACACGGTTTGTGCTAGCTCCATGAAACTTGACAAAATGAAGTAGTTCTAAGTTCTATCTCTATGGTTTGTTTCCTCTTGAAGTACCCCATGCAGAGACTAGCGGAAAACACTTTCGTTTGAAAGGGGTTGCCAAGCTTCCAAAAAACTACTAGTTGCTGAAATCTCAGCAAACATTTTTTCACCAAATCTTGATGATACTTGGTGGTAAAGATCAGTTCACTAATTTCACTTGGCTGCCCAACTTTCACTCTTCTAGGTTCAAGCGTTCGTTTCCAGTAACACTTTGAATTTTTAGGTTTCACTTTGTTTTCTGCTGTATAGATAGATGTGTTTGGAATTCTAAATCAAACACGGTTTGTGCTAGCTCCTTGAATCTTGACCAAATGAAGTAGTTCTAAGTTCTATCTCTATGGTTTGTTTCCTCTTGAAGTACCCCATGCAGAGACTGGCGAAAAACACTTTCGTTTGAAAGGGGTTGCCAAGCTTCCAAAAAACTATTAGTTTGCTGAAATCTCAGCAAACATTTTTTCACCAAATCTTGATGATACTTGGTGGTAATGATCAGTTCACTAATCTCACTTGGCTGCCCAACTTTCACTCTTCTAGGTTCAAGCGTTCGTTTCCAGTAAAACTTTGAATTTTTAGGTTTCACTCTGTTTTCTCCTACATAGATAGCTGTGTTTGGAATTCTAAATCAAACACGGTTTGTGCTAGCTCCTTGAAACTTGACCAAATGAAGTAGTTCTAAGTTCTATCTCTATGGTTTGTTTCTTCTTGAAGTACCCCATGCAGAGACTGGCGAAAAACACTTTCGTTTGAAAGGGGTTGCCAAGCTTCCAAAAAACTACTAGTTTGCTGAAATCTCAGCAAACATTTTTTCACCTAATCTTGATGATACTTGGTGGTAATGATCAGTTCACTAATCCCACTTGGCTGCCCAACTTTCACTCTTCTAGGTTCAAGCGTTCGTTTCCAGTAACACTTTGAATTTTTAGGTTTCACTCTGTTTTCTGCTATATAGATAGATGTGTTTGAAACACTAAATCAAACACGGTTTGTGCTAGCTCCTTTAAACTTTACCAAATGAAGTAGTTCTATGTTCCATCTCTATGGTTTGTTTCCTCTTGAAGTACCCCATGCAGAGACTTGCGAAAAACACTTTCGTTTGAAAGGGTTTGCCAATGTTCCAAAAAAATACTAGTTTGCTGAAATCTCAGCAAAACTTTTTTCACCAAATCTTAATGATGCTTGGTGGTAATGATCTGTTCACTAATCCCACTTGGCTACCCAATTTTTATTCTTCTAGGTTGAAGCATTCGTTTCCAGTAACACTTTGAATTTTTAGGTTTCACTCTGTTTTCTGCTATATAGATAGATATGTTTGAAACTCTAAATCAAACACGGTTTGTGCTAGCTCCTTGAAACTTGACCAAATGAAGTAGTTCTAAGTTCTATCTCTATGGTTTGTTTCCTCTTGAAGTACCCCATGCAGAGACTGGCGAAAAACACTTTCGCTTCAAAGGGGTTGCCAAGCTTCCAAAAAACTACTAGTTTGCTGAAATCTCAGCAAAACTTTTTTCACCAAAACTTGATGATACTTGGTGGTAATGATCAGTTCACTAATCCCACTTGGCAGCACAACTTTCACTCTTCTAGGTTCAAGCGTTCGTTTCCAGTAACACTTTGAATTTTTAGGTTTCACTCTGTTTTCTGCTATATAGATAGATGTGTTTCAAACTCTAAATCAAACAAGGTTTGTGCTAGCTCCTTGAAACTTTACCAAATGAAGTAGTTCTATGTTCCATCTCTATCGTTTGTTTCCTCTTGAAGTACACCATGCGGAGACTGGCGAAAAACACTTTCGTTTGAAAGGGGTTGCCAAGCTTCCAAAAAACTACTAGTTTGCTGAAATCTCAGCAAACATTTTTTCACCAAATCTTGATGATACTTGGTGGTAATGATCAGTTCACTAAGCCCACTTGGCTGCTCAATTTTTACTCTTCTAGGTTCAAGCGTTCGTTTCCAGTAACACTTTGAATTTTTAGGTTTCACTCTGTTTTCTGCTATATAGATAGATGTGTTTGAAACTCTAAATCAAACACGGTTTGTGCTAGCTCCTTGAAACTTGACCAAATGAAGTAGTTCTAAGTTCTATCTCTATGGTTTGTTTCCTCTTGAAGTACCCCATGCAGAGACTCGCGAAAAACACTTACGTTTGAAAGGGGTTGCCAAGCTTCCAAAAAACTACTAGTTTGCTGAAATCTCAGCAAACATTTTTTCACCAAATCTTGATGATACTTGGTGGTAATGATCAGTTCACTAATCTCACTTGGCTGCCCAACATTCACTCTTCTAGGTTCATGCGTTCGTTTCCAGTAACACTTTGAATTTTTAGGTTTCACTCTGTTTTCTGCTATATAGATAGATGTGTTTGAAACTCTAAATCAAACACGGTTTGTGCTAGCTCCTTGAAACTTGACCAAATGAAGTAGTTCTAAGTTCTATCTCTATGGTTTGTTTCCTCTTGAAGTACCCCATGCAGAGACTGGCGAAAAACACTTTCGTTTGAAAGGGGTTGCCAAGCTTCCAAAAAACTACTAGTTTGCTGAAATCTCAGCAAACCTTTTTTCACCAAATCTTGATGATACTTGGTGGTAATGATCAGTTCACTAATCTCACTTGGCTGCCCACCTTTCACTCTTCTATATTCAAGCGTTCGTTTCCAGGAACACTTTGAATTTTTAGGTTTCACTCTGTTTTCTGCTATATAGATAGATGTGTTTGAAACTCTAAATCAAACACGGTTTGTGCTAGCTCCATGAAACTTGACAAAATGAAGTAGTTCTAAGTTCTATCTCTATGGTTTGTTTCCTCTTGAAGTACCCCATGCAGAGACTAGCGGAAAACACTTTCGTTTGAAAGGGGTTGCCAAGCTTCCAAAAAACTACTAGTTACTGAAATCTCAGCAAACATTTTTTCACCAAATCTTGATGATACTTGGTGGTAAAGATCAGTTCACTAATTTCACTTGGCTGCCCAACTTTCACTCTTCTAGGTTCAAGCGTTCGTTTCCAGTAACACTTTGAATTTTTAGGTTTCACTCTGTTTTCTGCTGTATAGATAGATGTGTTTTGGAATTCTAAATCAAACACGGTTTGTGCTAGCTCCTTGAATCTTGACCAAATGAAGTAGTTCTAAGTTCTATCTCTATGGTTTGTTTCCTCTTGAAGTACCCCATGCAGAGACTGGCGAAAAACACTTTCGTTTGAAAGGGGTTGCCAAGCTTCCAAAAAACTATTAGTTTGCTGAAATCTCAGCAAACATTTTTTCACCAAATCTTGATGATACTTGGTGGTAATGATCAGTTCACTAATCTCACTTGGCTGCCCAACTTTCACTCTTCTAGGTTCAAGCGTTCGTTTCCAGTAAAACTTTGAATTTTTAGGTTTCACTCTGTTTTCTCCTACATAGATAGCTGTGTTTGGAATTCTAAATCAAACACGGTTTGTGCTAGCTCCTTGAAACTTGACCAAATGAAGTAGTTCTAAGTTCTATCTCTATGGTTTGTTTCTTCTTGAAGTACCCCATGCAGAGACTGGCGAAAAACACTTTCGTTTGAAAGGGGTTGCCAAGCTTCCAAAAAACTACTAGTTTGCTGAAATCTCAGCAAACATTTTTTCACCTAATCTTGATGATACTTGGTGGTAATGATCAGTTCACTAATCCCACTTGGCTGCCCAACTTTCACTCTTCTAGGTTCAAGCGTTCGTTTCCAGTAACACTTTGAATTTTTAGGTTTCACTCTGTTTTCTGCTATATAGATAGATGTGTTTGAAACTCTAAATCAAACACGGTTTGTGCTAGCTCCTTTAAACTTTACCAAATGAAGTAGTTCTATGTTCCATCTCTATGGTTTGTTTCCTCTTGAAGTACCCCATGCAGAGACTTGCGAAAAACACTTTCGTTTGAAAGGGTTTGCCAATGTTCCAAAAAAATACTAGTTTGCTGAAATCTCAGCAAAACTTTTTTCACCAAATCTTAATGATGCTTGGTGGTAATGATCTGTTCACTAATCCCACTTGGCTACCCAATTTTTATTCTTCTAGGTTGAAGCATTCGTTTCCAGTAACACTTTGAATTTTTAGGTTTCACTCTGTTTTCTGCTATATAGATAGATATGTTTGAAACTCTAAATCAAACACGGTTTGTGCTAGCTCCTTGAAACTTGACCAAATGAAGTAGTTCTAAGTTCTATCTCTATGGTTTGTTTCCTCTTGAAGTACCCCATGCAGAGACTGGCGAAAAACACTTTCGCTTCAAAGGGGTTGCCAAGCTTCCAAAAAACTACTAGTTTGCTGAAATCTCAGCAAAACTTTTTTCACCAAAACTTGATGATACTTGGTGGTAATGATCAGTTCACTAATCCCACTTGGCAGCACAACTTTCACTCTTCTAGGTTCAAGCGTTCGTTTCCAGTAACACTTTGAATTTTTAGGTTTCACTCTGTTTTCTGCTATATAGATAGATGTGTTTCAAACTCTAAATCAAACAAGGTTTGTGCTAGCTCCTTGAAACTTTACCAAATGAAGTAGTTCTATGTTCCATCTCTATCGTTTGTTTCCTCTTGAAGTACACCATGCGGAGACTGGCGAAAAACACTTTCGTTTGAAAGGGGTTGCCAAGCTTCCAAAAAACTACTAGTTTGCTGAAATCTCAGCAAACATTTTTTCACCAAATCTTGATGATACTTGGTGGTAATGATCAGTTCACTAAGCCCACTTGGCTGCTCAATTTTTACTCTTCTAGGTTCAAGCGTTCGTTTCCAGTAACACTTTGAATTTTTAGGTTTCACTCTGTTTTCTGCTATATAGATAGATGTGTTTGAAACTCTAAATCAAACACGGTTTGTGCTAGCTCCGTGAAACTTGACAAAATGACGTAGTCCTAAGTTCTATCTCTATGGTATGTTTCCTCTTGAAGTACCCCATGCAGAGACTGGCGAAAAACACTTTCGTTTGAAAGGGGTTGCCAAGCTTCCAAGAAACTACTAGTTTGCTGAAATCTCAGCAAACATTTTTTCACCAAATCTTGATGATACTTAGTGGTAATGATCAGTTCACTAATCTCACTTGGCTGCCCAACTTTCACTCTTCTAGGTTCAAGCGTTCGTTTCCAGTAAAACTTTGAATTTTTAGGTTTCACTCTGTTTTCTCCTACATAGATAGCTGTGTTTGGAATTCTAAATCAAACTCGGTTTGTGCTAGCTCCTTGAAACTTGACCAAATGAAGTAGTTCTAAGTTCTATCTCTATGGTTTGTTTCTTCTTGAAGTACCTCATGCAGAGACTGGCGAAAAACACTTTCGTTTGAAAGGGGTTGCCAAGCTTCCAAAAAACTACTAGTTTGCTGAAATCTCAGCAAACATTTTTTCACCTAAACTTGATGATACTTGGTGGTAATGATCAGTTCACTAATCCCACTTGGCTGCCCAACTTTCACTCTTCTAGGTTCAAGCGTTCCTTTCCAGTAACACTTTGAATTTTTAGGTTTCACTCTGTTTTCTTCTATATAGATAGATGTGTTTGAAACTCTAAATCAAACACGGATTGTGCTAGCTCCTTGAAACTTGACCAAATGAAGTAGTTCTAAGTTCTATCTCTATGGTTTGTTTCCTCTTGAAGTACCCCATGCAGAGACCGGCGAAAAACACTTTCGTTTGAAAGGGGTGGCCAAGCTTCCAAAAAACTACTAGTTTTCTGAAATCTCAGCAAATCTTTTTTCACCAAATCTTGATGATACTTGGTTGTAATGATCAGTTCACTAATCCCACTTGGCTGCCCAACTTTCACTCTTCTAGGTTCAAGCGTTCATTTCCAGTAACGCTTTGAATTTTTAGGTTTCACTCTGTTTTCTGCTATATAGATAGATGTGTTTGAAACTCTAAATCAAACACGGTTTTTGCTAGCTCCTTGAAACTTGACCAAATGAATTAGTTCTAAGTTCTATCTCTATGGTTTGCTTCCTCTTGAAGTACCCCATGCAGAGACTGGCAAAAAACACTTTCGTTTGAAAGGGGTTGCCAAGCTTCCAAAAAACTACTAGTTTTCTGAAATCTCAGCAAACATTTTTTCACCAAATCTTGATGATACTTGGTGGTAATGATCAGTTCACTAAGCCCATTTGGCTGCCCAATTTTTACTCTTCTAGGTTCAAGCGTTCGTTTCCAGCAACACTTTGAATTTTTAGGTTTCACTCTGTTTTCTGCTATATAGATAGATGTGTTTGAAACTCTAAATCAAACACGGTTTGTGCTAGCTCCTTTAAACTTTACAAAATGAAGTAGTTCTATGTTCCATCTCTATGGTTTGTTTCCTCTTGAAGTACACCATGCAGAGACTGGCGAAAAACACTTTCGTTTGAAAGGGTGGCCAATCTTCCAAAAAACTACTAGTTTGCTTAAATCTCAGCAAAACTTTTTTCACCAAATCTTAATGATACTTGGTGGTAATGATCTGTTCACTAATCCCACTTGGCTACCCAATTTTTATTCTTCTAGGATGAAGCATTCGTTTCCACTAACACTTTGAATTTTTAGGTTTCACTCTGTTTTCTGCTATATAGATAGATATGTTTGAAACTCTAAATCAAACACGGTTTGTGCTAGCTCCTTGAAACTTGACCAAATGAAGTAGTTCTAAGTTCTATCTCTATGGTTTGTTTCCTCTTGAAGTACCCCATGCAGAGACTGGCGAAAAACACTTTCGTTTGAAAGGGGTTGCCAAGCTTCCAAAAAACTACTAGTTTGCTGAAATCTCAGCAATCCATTTTTCACCAAATCTTGATGATACTTGGTGGTAATGATCAGTTCACTAATCCCACTTGTCTGCCCAATTTTTATTCTTCTAGGTTGAAGCATTCGTTTCCAGTAACAGTTTGAATTTTTAGGTTTCACTCTGTTTTCTCCTACATAGATAGCTGTGTTTGGAATTCTAAATCAAACATGGTTTGTGCTAGCTCCTTGAAACTTGACCAAATGAAGTAGTTCTAAGTTCTATCTCTATGGTTTGTTTCCTCTTGAAGTACCCCATGCAGAGACTGGCGAAAAACTCTTTCGTTTGAAAGGGGTTGCCAAGCTTCCAAAAAACTACTAGTTTGCTGAAATCTCAGCAAACATTTTTTCACCAAAACTTGATGATACTTGGTGGTAATGATCAGTTCACTAATCCCACTTGGCAGCCCAACTTTCACTCTTCTAGGTTCAAGCGTTCGTTTCCAGTAACACTTTGAATTTTTAGGTTTCACGCTGTTTTCTGCTATATAGATAGATGTGTTTGAAACTCTAAATCAAACACGGTTTGTGCTAGCTCCTTGAAACTTTACCAAATGAAGTAGTTCTATGTTCCATCTCTATGGTTTGTTTCCTCTTGAAGTACACCATGCAGAGACTGGCGAAAAACACTTTCGTTTGAAAGGGGTGTCAAAGCTTCCAAAAAACTACTAGTTTGCTGAAACCTCAGCAAAACTTTTTTCACCAAAACTTGATGATACTTGGTGGTAATGATCAGTTCACTAATCCCACTTGGCTCCCCAATTTTTATTCTTCTAGGTTGAAGCATTCGTTTCCAGTAACAGTTTGAATTTTTAGGTTTCACTCTGTTTTCTCCTACATAGATAGCTGTGTTTGGAATTCTAAATCAAACACGGTTTGTGCTAGCTCCTTGAAACTTGACCAAATGAAGTAGTTCTAAGTTCTATCTCTATGGTTTGTTTCTACTTGAACTATCCCATGCAGAGACTGGCGAAAAACACTTTCGTTTGAAAGGGGTTGCCAAGCTTCCAAAAAACTACTGGTTTGCTGAAATGTCAGCAAACATTTTTTCACCTAATCTTGATGATACTTGGTGGTAATGATCAGTTCACTAATCCCACTTGGCTGCCCAACTTTCACTCTTCTAGGTTCAAGCGTTCCTTTCCAGGAACACTTTGAATTTTTAGGTTTCACTCTGTTTTCTGCTATATAGATAGATGTGTTTGAAACTCTAAATCAAACACGGTTTGTGCTACCTCCTTGAAACTTGACCAAATGAAGTAGTTCTAAGTTCTATCTCTATGGTTTGTTTCCTCTTTAAGTACCCCATGCAGAGACTGGCGAAAAACACTTTCGTTTGAAAGGGGTTGCCAAGCTTCCAAAAAACTACTCGTTTGCTGAAATCTCAGCAAAACTTTTTTCACCAAATCTGATGATACTTGGTGGTAATGATCAGTTCACTAATCCCACTTGGCTGCCAAACTTTCACTCTTCTAAGTTCAAGCGTTCGTTTCCAGTAACACTTTGAATTTTTAGGTTTCACTCTGTTTTCTGCTATATAGATAGATGTGTTTGAAACTCTAAATCAAACACGGTTTGTGCTAGCTCCTTGAAACTTGACCAAATGAAGTAGTTCTAAGTTCTATCTCTATGGTTTGTTTCCTCTTGAAGTACCCCATGCAGAGACTGGCGAAAAACACTTTCTTTTGAAAGTGGTTGCCAAGCTTCCAAAAAACTACTAGTTTGCTGAAATCTCAGCAAACATTTTTTCACCTAATCTTGATGATACTTGGTGGTAATGATCAGTTCACTAATCCCACTTGGCTGCCCAACTTTCACTCTTCTAGGTTCAAGCGTTCCTTTCCAGTAACACTTTGAATATTTAGGTTTCACTCTGTTTTCTGCTATATAGATAGATGTGTTTAAACTCTAAATCAAACACGGTATGTGCTAGCTCCGTGAAACTTGACAAAATGAAGTAGTCCTAAGTTCTATCTCTATGGTTTGTTTCCTCTTGAAGTACCCCATGCAGAGACTGGCGAAAAACACTTTCGTTTGAAAGGGGTTGCCAAGCTTCCAAAAAACTACTAGTTTGCTGAAATTTCAGCAAACATTTTTTCAAAAAATCTTGATGATACTTGGTGGTAATGATCAGTTCACTAATCCCACTTGGCTGCCCAATTTTTATTCTTCTAGGTTGAAGCATTCGTTTCCAGTAACAGTTTGAATTTTTAGGTTTCACTCTGTTTTCTCCTACATAGATAGCTGTGTTTGGAATTCTAAATCAAACATGGTTTGTGCTAGCTCCTTGAAACTTGACCAAATGAAGTTGTTCTAAGTTCTATCTCTATGGTTTGTTTCCTCTTGAAGTACCCCATGCAGAGACTGGCGAAAAACACTTTCGTTTGAAAGGGGTTGCCAAGCTTCCAAAAAACTACTAGTTTGCTGAAATCTCAGCAAACATTTTTTCACCAAAACTTGATGATACTTGGTGGTAATGATCAGTTCACTAATCCCACTTGGCAGCCCAACTTTCACTCTTCTAGGTTCAAGCGTTCGTTTCCAGTAACACTTTGAATTTTTAGGTTTCACTCTGTTTTCTGCTATATAGATAGATGTGTTTGAAA
>NW_027515499.1:0-77513 GCF_048772815.1 Callospermophilus lateralis
AGTGAACCCTAAAAATTCAAACTCTTACTGGAATCGAACGCTTCAACCTAGAAGAGTGAAAATTGGGCAGCCAAGTGGACTTAGTGAACAGATCACTACCACAGAGAATCATCAAGATTGGGTGAAAAAAATTTTGTCGAGATTTCAGAAAGCCAGTACTTTTGGACGCTTGGCACACCTTTCCAATGAAAGTGTATTTAGGCAGTCTCTAGTTAGGGCTGCTTCAAGAGGAAACAAACCAAAGAGACAACTTAGAACTACTTTATTTTGTCAATTTTCAAAGAGCTAGCACAAACCGTGTTTCATTTAGAGTTCCCAACACATCTATCTATATAGGAGAAAACAAAGTGAAACCTAAAAATTCAAACTATTAGTGGAAACGAACGCTTAAACCTAGAATAGTGAAAATTTGGCAGCCAAGTGTGCTTAGTGAACTGATCATTACCACAATGTCTCATCAAGATTGGGTAAAAAAAGGTTTGCCGAGATTTCAGAAAACCAGTAAATTTGGACGCTTGGCACACGTTTCCAATGAAAGTGTATTTTTATTCAGTCTCTAGTTAGGGCTGCTTCAAGAGAAAACAAACCATAGAGACAGAACCTAAATCTACTTTATTTTGTCAATTTTCAAAGAGCTAGCACAAACCGTGTTTCATTTAGAGTTCCAAACACATCTATCTATATAGGAGCAAACACAGTGAAACCTAAAAATTCAAACTATTACTGGAAACGAACGCTTCAACCTAGAAGAGTGAAAATTGGAAAGCCAAGTTGACTTAGTGAACTGATCATTACCATAGAGAATCATCAAGATTGGGTGAAAAAATGTTTGCCGAGATTTCAGAAAACCAGTGCTTTTGGACGCTTGGCACACCTTTCCAATGAAAGTGTACTTAGGCAGTCTCTAGTTAGGGCTGCTTCAAGAGGAAACAAACCATGGAGACAGAACCTAAAACTACTTTATTTTGTCAATTTTCAAAGAGCTAGCACAAACCGTGTTTCATTTAGAGTTCCCAACACATCTATCTATATAGGAGAAAACACAGTGAAACCTAAAAATTCAAACTCTTACTGGAAACGAACGCTTCAACCTAGAAGAGTGAAAATTGGGCAGCCAAGTGGACGTAGTGAACTGATCATTACCACAGAGAATCATCAAGATTGGGTGGAAAAATGTTTGCCGAGATTTCAGAAAACCAGTACTTTTGGACGCTTGGCACACCTTTCCAATGAAAATGTCTTTAGGCAGTCTCTGCTTAGGGCTGCTTCAAGAGGAAACAATCCTTAGAGACAGAACTTAGAACTACTTTATTTTGTCAATTTTCAAAGAGCTAGCACAAACCGTGTTTCATTTAGAGTTCCCAACACATCTATCTATATAGGAGAAAACAGAGTGAAACCTAAAAATTCAAACTCTTACTGGAAACGAACGCTGCAACCTAGAAGAGTGAAAATTGGGCAGCCAAGTGGACGTAGTGAACTGATCATTACCACAGAGAATCATCAAGATTGGGTGGAAAAATGTTTGCCGAGATTTCAGAAAACCAGTACTTTTGGACGCTTGGCACACCTTTCCAATGAAAATGTCTTTAGGCAGTCTCTGCTTAGGGCTGCTTCAAGAGGAAACAATCCTTAGAGACAGAACTTAGAACTACTTTATTTTGTCAATTTTCAAAGAGCTAGCACAAACCGTGTTTCATTTAGATTTCCCAACACATCTATCTATATAGGAGAAAACAGAGTGAAACCTAAAAATTCAAACTCTTACTGGAAACGAACGCTTCAACCTAGAAGAGTGAAAATTGGGCAGCCAAGGGGACTTAGTGAACTGATCAAAACCACAGAGAATCATCAAGATTGGGTGAAAAAAATTTTGCCGAGATTTCAGAAAACCAGTACTTTTGGACGCTTGGCACACCTTTCCAATGAAAGTGTATTTAGGCAGTCTCTAGTTAGGGCTGCTTCAAGAGGAAACAAACCATAGAGACAGAACTTAGAACTACTTTATTTTGTCAATTTTCAAAGAGCTAGCACAAACCGTGTTTCATTTAGAGTTCCCAACAAATCTATCTATATAGGAGAAAACAGAGTGAAACCTAAAAATTCAAACTATTAGTGGAAACGAACGCTTCAACCTAGAATAGTGAATATTGGGCAGCCAAGTGGGCTTAGTGAACTGATCATTACCACATAGTCTCATCAAGATTGGGTGAAAAAAGGTTTGCCGAGATTTCAGAAAACCAGTACTTTTGGACGCTTGGCACACCTTTCCAATGAAAATGTCTTTAGGCAGTCTCTGCTTAGGGCTGCTTCAAGAGGAAACAAACCTTAGAGACAGAACTTAGAACTACTTTATTTTGTCAATTTTCAAAGAGCTAGCACAAACCGTGTTTCATTTAGAGTTCCCAACACATCTATCTATATTGGAGAAAACAGAGTGAAACCTAAAAATTCAAACTCTTTCTGGAAACAAACGCTTCAACCTAGAAGAGTGAAAATTGGGCAGCCAAGTGGACTTAGTGAACTCATCATTACCACAATGTCTCATCAAGATTGGGTGAAAAAATGTTTGCCGAGATTTCAGAAAACAAGTACTTTTGGACACTTGGCACACGTTTCCAATGAAAGTGTATTTAGGCAGTATCTAGTTCGGGCTGCTTCAAGACAAAACACACCATAGAGACAGAACCTAAATCTACTTTATTTTGTCAATTTTCAAAGAGCTAGCACAAACCGTGTTTCATTTAGAGTTCCCAACACATCTATCTATATAGGAGAAAACAGAGTGAAACCTAAAAATTCAAACTATTACTGGAAACGAACGCTTCAACCTAGAAGAGTGAAAATAGGGAAGCCAAGTTGACTTAGTGAACTGATCACTACCACAGAGAATCATCCAGATTGGGTGAAAAAATGTTTGCCGAGATTTCAGAAAACCAGTACTTTTGGACGCTTGGCACACGTTTCCAATGAAAGTGTATTTAGGCAGTCTCCAGTTAGGGCTGCTTGAAGAGGAAACAAACCATAGAGACAGAACATAAAACTAATTTATTTTGTCAATTTTCAAAGAGCTAGCACAAACCGTGTTTCATTTAGAGTTCCCAACACATCTATCTATATAGGACAAAACAGAGTGAAACCTAAAAATTCAATCTCTTACTGGAAACGAACGCTTCAACCTAGAAGAGTGAATATTGGGCAGCCAAGTTGACTGAGTGAACTGATCACTACCACAGAGAATCATCCAGATTGGGTGAAAAAATGTTTGCCGAGATTTCAGAAAACCAGTGCTTTTGGATGCTTGGCACACCTTTCCAATGAAAGTGTAC
Source organism: Callospermophilus lateralis (assembly GCF_048772815.1). Classification (NCBI taxonomy): domain Eukaryota; kingdom Metazoa; phylum Chordata; class Mammalia; order Rodentia; family Sciuridae; genus Callospermophilus; species Callospermophilus lateralis. The sequence continues at coordinate 3,330 of NW_027515499.1, forward strand.
TTAGGCAGTCTCTAGTTAGGGCTGCTTCAAGAGGAAACAAACCATGGAGACAGAACCTAAAACTACTTTATTTTGTCAATTTTCAAAGAGCTAGCACAAACCGTGTTTCATTTAAAGTTCCCAACACATCTATCTATATAGGAGAAAACACAGTGAAACCAAAAATTCAAACTCTTACTGGAAACGAACACTTCAACCTAGAAGAGTGAAAATTGAACAGCCAAGTGGACGTAGTGAACTGATCATTACCACAGAGAATCATCAAGATTGGGTGGAAAAGTGTTTGCCGAGATTTCAGAAAACCAGTACTTTTGGACGCTTGGCACACCTTTCCAATGAAAATGTCTTTAGGCAGTCTCTGCTTAGGGCTGCTTCAAGAGGAAACAAACCTTAGAGACAGAACTTAGAACTACTTTCTTTTGTCAATTTTCAAAGAGCTAGCACAAACCGTGTTTCATTTGGAGTTCCCAACACATCTATCTATATAGGAGAAAACAGAGTGAAACCTAAAAATTCAAACTCTTACTGGAAACGAACGCTTCAACCTAGAAGAGTGAAAATTGGGCAGCCAAGGGGACTTAGTGAACTGATCATTACCACAGAGAATCATCAAGATTGGGTGAAAAAATATTTGCCGAGATTTCAGAAAACCAGTACTTTTGGACGCTTGGCACACGTTTCCAATGAAAGTGTATTTAGGCAGTCTCTAGTTAGGGCTGTTTCAAGAGGAAACAAACCTTAGAGACAGAACTTAGAACTACTTTATTTGGTCAATTTTCAAAGAGCTAGCACAAACCGTGTTTCATTTAGAGTTCCCAACACATCTATCTATATAGGAGAAAACAGAGTGAAACCTAAAAATTCAAACTATTAGTGGAAACGAACGCTTCAACCTAGAATAGTGAAAATTTGGCAGCCAAGTGGGCTTAGTGAACTGATCATTACCACAATGTCTCATCAAGATTGGATGAAAAAAGGTTTGCCGAGATTTCAGAAAACCAGTACTTTTGGACGCTTGGCACACGTTTCCAATGAAAGTGTATTTTTATTCAGTCTCTAGTTAGGGCTGCTTCAAGGGAAAACAAACCATAAAGACAGAACCTAAATCTACTTTATTTTGTCAATTTTCAAAGAGCTAGCACAAACCGTGTTTCATTTAGAGTTCCAAACACATCTATCTATATAGGAGAAAACATAGTGAAACCAAAAATTCAAACTATTACTGGAAACGAACGCTTCAACCTAGAAGAGTGAAAATTGGGAAGCCAAGTTGACTTAGTGACGTGATCATTACCATAGAGAATCATCAAGATTGGGTGAAAAAATGTTTGCCGAGATTTCAGAAAACCAGTGCTTTTGGACGCTTGGCACACCTTTCCAATGAAAGTGTACTTAGGCAGTCTCTAGTTAGGGCTGAATCAAGAGGAAACGAACCATGGAGACAGAACCTAAAACTACTTTATTTTGTCAATTTTCAAAGAGCTAGCACAAACCGTGTTTCATTTAGAGTTCCCAACACATCTATCTATATAAAAGAAAACACAGTGAAAACTAAAAATTCAAACTCTTACTGGAAACGAACGCTTCAACCTAGAAGAGTGAAAATTGGGCAGCCAAGTGGACGTTGTGAACTGATCATTACCACAGAGAATCATCAAGATTGGGTGGAAAAATGTTTGCCGAGATTTCAGAAAACCAGTACTTTTGGACGCTTGGCACACCTTTCCAATGAAAATGTCTTTAGGCAGTCTCTGCTTAGGGCTGCTTCAGAGGAAACAAACCTTAGAGACAGAAATTAGAACTACTTTATTTTGTCAATTTTCAAAGAGCTAGCACAATCCGTGTTTCATTTAGATTTCCCAACACATCTATCTATATAGGAGAAAACAGAGTGAAACCTAAAAATTCAAACTCTTACTGGAAACGAACGCTTCAACCTAGAAGAGCGAAAATTGGGCAGCCAAGGGGACATAGTGAACTGATCAATACCACAGAGAATCATCAAGATTGGGTGAAAAAAATTTTGCCGAGATTTCAGAAAACCAGTACTTTTGGACGCTTGGCACACCTTTCCAATGAAAGTGTATTTAGGCAGTCTCTAGTTAGGGCTGCTTCAAGAGGAAACAAACCATAGAGACAGAATTTAGAACTACTTTATTTGGTCAATTTTCAAAGAGCTAGCACAAACCGTGTTTCATTTAGAGTTCCCAACACATCTATCTATATAGGAGAAAACAGAGTGAAACCTAAAAATTCAAACTCTTACTGGAAACGAACGCTTCAACCTAGAAGAGTGAAAATTGGGCAGCCAAGGGGACTTAGTGAACTGATCATTACCACAGAGAATCATCAAGATTGGGTGAAAAAATGTTTGCCGAGATTTCAGAAAACAAGTACTTTTGGACCCTTGGCACACGTTTCCAATGAAAGTGTATTTAGGCAGTCTCTAGTTAGGGCTGCGTCAAGAGGAAACAAACCATAGAGACAGAACCTAAATCTACTTTATTTTGTCAATTTTCAAAGAGCTAGCACAAACCGTGTTTCATTTAGAGTTCCCAACACATCTATGTATATAGGAGAAAACAGAGTGAACCCTAAAAATTCAAACTCTTACTGGAATCGAACGCTTCAACCTAGAAGAGTGAAAATTGGGCAGCCAAGTGGACTTAGTGAACAGATCACTACCACAGAGAATCATCAAGATTGGGTGAAAAACTTTTGCCCAGATTTCAGAAAACCAGTACTTTTGGACGCTTGCCACACCTTTCCAATGAAAGTGTATTTAGGCAGTCTCTAGTTAGGGCTGCTTCAAGAGGAAACAAACCATAGAGACAGAACTTAGAACTACTTTATTTTGTCAATTTTCAAAGAGCTAGCACAAACCGTGTTTCATTTAGAGTTCCCAACACATCTATCTATATAGGAGAAAACAGAGTGAAACCTAAAAATTCAAACTATTAGTGGAAACGAACGCTTCAACCTAGAATAGTGAAAATTTGGCAGCCAAGTGTGCTTAGTGAACTGATCATTACCACAATGTCTCATCAAGATTGGGTGAAAAAAGGTTTGCCGAGATTTCAGAAAACCAGTAATTTTGGACGCTTGGCACACGTTTCCAAGAAAGTGTATTTTTATTCAGTCTCTAGTTAGTGCTGCTTCAAGAAAAAACAAACCATAGAGACAGAACCTAAATCTACTTTATTTTGTCAATTTTCAAAGAGCTAGCACAAACCGTGTTTCATATAGAGTTCCAAACACATCTATCTATATAGGAGAAAACACAGTGAAACCTAAAAATTCAAACTATTACTGGAAACGAACGCTTCAACCTAGAAGAGTGAAAATAAGGAACCCAAGTTGACTTAGTGAACTGATCGTTACCATAGAGAATCATCAAGATTGGGTGAAAAAATGTTTACCGAGATTTCAGAAAACCAGTGCTTTTGGACGCTTGGCACACCTTTCCAATGAAAGTGTACTTAGGCAGTCTCTAGTTAGGGCTGCTTCAAGAGGAAACAAACCATGGAGACAGAACCTAAAACTACTTTATATTGTCAATTTTCAAAGAGCTAGCACAAACCGTGTTTCATTTATAGTTCCCAACACATCTATCTATATAGGAGAAAACAGAGTGAAACCTAAAAATTCAAACTCTTACTGGAAACGAACGCTTCAACCTAGAAGAGTGAAAATTGGGCAGCCAAGTGGACGTAGTGAACTGATCATTACCACAGAGAATCATCAAGATTGGGTGGAAAAATGTTTGCCGAGATTTCAGAAAACCAGTACTTTTGGACGCTTCGCACACCTTTCCAATGAAAATGTCTTTAGGCAGTCTCTGCTTAGGGCTGCTTCAAGAGGAAACAAACCTTAGAGACAGAACTTAGAACTACTTTATTTTGTCAATTTTCAAAGAGCTAGCACAAACCGTGTTTCATTTAGATTTCCCAACACATCTATCTATATAGGAGAAAACAGAGTGAAACCTAAAAATTCAAACTCTTACTGGAAACGAACGCTTCAACCTAGAAGAGTGAAAATTGGGCAGCCAAAGGGACTTAGTGAACTGATCAATACCACAGAGAATCATCAAGATTGGGTGAAAAAAATTTTGCCGAGATTTCAGAAAACCAGTACTTTTGGACGCTTGGCACACCTTTCCAATGAAAGTGTATTTAGGCAGTCTCTAGTTAGGGCTGCTTCAAGAGGAAACAAACCATAGAGACAGAACTTAGAACTACTTTATTTTGTCAATTTTCAAAGAGCTAGCACAAACCCTGTTTCATTTAGAGTTCCCAACAAATCTATCTATATAGGAGAAAACAGAGTGAAACCTAAAAATTCAAACTATTAGTGGAAACGAACGCTTCAACCTAGAATAGTGAATATTGGGCAGCCAAGTGGGCTTAGTGAACTGATCATTACCACATAGTCTCATCAAGATTGGGTGAAAAAAGGTTTGCCGAGATTTCAGAAAACCAGTACTTTTGGACGCTTGGCACACCTTTCCAATGAAAATGTCTTTAGGCAGTCTCTGCTTAGGGCTGCTTCAAGACTTAGAGACAGAACTTAGAACTACTTTATTTTGTCAATTTTCAAAGAGCTAGCACAAACCGTGTTTCATTTAGAGTTTCCAACACATCTATCTATATAGGAGAAAACACAGTGAAACCTAAAAATTCAAACTATTACTGGAAACGAACGCTTCAACCTAGAAGAGTGAAAATTGGGTAGCCAAGTTGACTTAGTGAACTGATCACTACCACAGAGAATCGTCCAGATTGGGTGAAAAAATGTTTGCCGAGATTTCAGAAAACCAGTACTTTTGGACGCTTGGCACACGTTTCCAATGAAAGTGTATTTAGGCAGTCTCCAGTTAGGGCTGCTTGAAGAGGAAACAAACCATAGAGAAAGAACCTAAAACTACTTTATTTTGTCAATTTTCAAAGAGCTAGCACAAACCGTGTTTCATTTAGAGTTCCCAACACATCTATCTATATTGGAGAAAACAGAGTGAAACCTAAAATTTCAAACTCTTTCTGGAAACGAACGCTTCAACCTAGAAGAGTGAAAATTGGGCAGCCAAGTGGACTTAGTGAACTCATCATTACCACAATGTCTCATCAAGATTGGGTGAAAAAATGTTTGCCGAGATTTTAGAAAACAAGTACTTTTGGACACTTGGCACACGTTTCCAATGAAAGTGTATTTAGGCAGTATCTAGTTAGGGCTGCTTCAAGACAAAATACACCATAGAGACAGAACCTAAATCTACTTTATTTTGTCAATTTTCAAAGAGCTAGCACAAACCGTGTTTCATTTAGAGTTCCCAACACATCTATCTATATAGGAGAAAACACAGTGAAACCTAAAAATTCAAACTATTACTGGAAACGAACGCTTCAACCTAGAAGAGTGAAAATTGGGAAGCCAAGTTGACTTAGTGAACTGATCACTACCACAGAGAATCATCCAGATTGGGTGAAAAAATGTTTGCCGAGATTTCAGAAAACCAGTACTTTTGGACGCTTGGCACACGTTTCCAATGAAAGAGTATTTAGGCAGTCTCCAGTTAGGGCTGCTTGAAGAGGAAACAATCCATAGAGACAGAACCTAAAACTACTTTATTTTGTCAATTTTCAAAGAGCTAGCACAAACCGTGTTCATTTAGAGTTCCCAACACATCTATCTATATAGGACAAAACAGAGTGAAACCTAAAAATTCAATCTCTTACTGGAAACGAACGCTTCAACCTAGAAAAGTGAATATTGGGCAGCCAAGTGGGCTTAGTGAACTGATCATTACCATAGAGAATCATCAAGATTGGGTGAAAAAATGTTTGCCGAGATTTCAGAAAACCAGTGCTTTTGGACGCTTGGCACACCTTTCCAATGAAAGTGTACTTAGGCAGTCTCTAGTTAGGGCTGCTTCAACAGGAAACAAACCATGGAGACAGAACCTAAAACTACTTTATTTTGTCAATTTTCAAAGAGCTAGCACAAACCGTGTTTCATTTAGAGTTCCCAACACATTTATCTATATAGGAGAAAACACAGTGAAACCAAAAATTCAAACTCTTACTGGAAACGAACGCTTCAACCTAGAAGAGTGAAAATTGGGCAGCCAAGTGGACGTAGTGAACTGATCATTACCACAGAGAATCATCAAGATTGGGTGGAAAAATGTTTGCCGAGATTTCAGAAAACCAGTATTTTGGACGCTTGGCACACCTTTCCAATGAAAATGTCTTTAGGCAGTCTCTGCTTAGGGCTGCTTCAAGAGGAAACAAACCTTAGAGACAGAACTTAGAACTACTTTATTTTGTCAATTTTCAAAGAGCTAGCACAAACCGTGTTTCATTTAGAGTTCCCAACACATCTATCTATATAGGAGAAAACAGAGTGAAACCTAAAAATTCAAACTCTTACTGGAAACGAACGCTTCAACCTAGAAGAGTGAAAATTGGGCAGCCAAGGGGACTTAGTGAACTGATCATTACCACAGAGAATCATCAAGATTGGGTGAAAAAATGTTTGCCGAGATTTCAGAAAACCAGTACTTTTGGACGCTTGGCACACGTTTCCAATGAAAGTGTATTTAGGCAGTCTCTAGTTAGGGCTGCTTCAAGAGGAAACAAACCATAGAGACAGAACCTAAATATACTTTATTTTGTCAATTTTCAAAGAGCTAGCACAAACCGTGTTTCATTTAGAGTTCCCAACACATCTATCTATATAGGAGAAAACAGAGTGAAACCTAAAAATTCAAACTCTTACTGGAAACGAACGCTTCAACCTGGAAGAGTGAAAATTGGGCAGCCAAGTGGACGTAGTGAACTGATCATTACCACAGAGAATCATCAAGATTGGGTGGAAAAATGTTTGCCGAGATTTCAGAAAACCAGTACTTTTGGACGCTTGGCACACCTTTCCAATGAAAATATCTTTAGGCAGTCTCTGCTTTGGGCTGCTTCCAGAGGAAACAAACCATAGAGACAGAACTTAGAACTATTTTATTTTGTCAATTTTCAAAGAGCTAGCACAAACCATGTTTCATTTAGAGTTCCCAACACATCTCTCTATATAGGAGAAAACAGACTGAAACCTAAAAATTCAAACTATTAGTGGAAACGAACGCTTCAACCTAGAATAGTGAAAATTGAGCAGCCAAGAGGGCTTAGTGAACTGATCATTACCACAATGTCTCATTAAGATTGGGTGAAAAAAGGTTTGCCGAGATTTCAGAAAGCCACTACTTTTGGACGCTTGGCACACCTTTCCAATGAAAATGTCTTTAGGCAGTCTCTGCTTTGGGCTGCTTCCAGAGGAAACAAACGTTAGAGACAGAACTTAGAAATACTTTATTTTGTCAATTTTCAAAGAGCTAGCACAAACCGTGTTTCATTTAGAGTTCCAAACACATCTATCTATATAGGAGAAAACAGAGTGAAACCTAAAAATTCAAACTCTTACTGGAAACGAACGCTTCAACCTAGAAGAGTGAAAATTGGGCGGCCAAGTGGACTTAGTGAACTGATCATTACCACAGAGAATCATCAAGATTGGGTGAAAAAATGTTTGCCGAGATTTCAGAAAACCAGTAATTTTGGACGCTTGGCACACGATTCCAATGAAAGTGTATTTAGGCAGTCTCTAGTTAGGGCTGCTTCAAGAGAAAACAAACCATAGAGAAAGAACCTAAATCTACATTATTTTGTCAATATTCAAAGAGCTAGCACAAACCGTGTTTCATTTAGAGTTCCAAACACATCTGTCTATATAGGAGAAAACACAGTGAAACCTAAAAATTCAAACTATTACTGGAAACGAACGCTTCAACCTAGAAGAGTGAAAATTGGGAAGCCAAGTTGACTTAGTGAACTGATCACTACCACAGAGAATCATCCAGATTGGGTGAAAAAATGTTGGCCGAGATTTCAGAAAACCAGTACTTTTGGACACTTGGCACACGTTTCCAATGAAAGTGTATTTAGGCAGTCTCCAGTTAGGGCTGCTTGAAGAGGAAACAAACCATAGAGACAGAACCTAAAACTACTTATTTTGTCAATTTTCAAAGAGCTAGCACAAACCGTGTTTCATTTAGAGTTCCCAACACATCTATCTATATAGGAGAAAACAGAGTGAAACCTAAAAATTCAAACTCTTACTGGAAACGAACGCTTCAACCTAGAAGAGTGAATATTGGGCAGCCAAGTGGGCTTAGTGAACTGATCATTACCATAGAGAATCATCAAGATTGGGTGGAAAAATGTTTGCCGAGATTTCAGAAAACCAGTATTTTGGCCGCTTGGCACACCTTTCCAATGAAAATGTCTTTAGTCAGTCTCTGCTTAGGGCTGCTTCAAGAGGAAACAAACCTTAGAGACAGAACTTAGAACTACTTTATTTTGTCAATTTTCAAAGAGCTAGCACAAACCGTGTTTCATTTAGAGTTCCCAACACATCTATCTATATAGGAGAAAACAGAGTGAAACCTAAAAATTCAAACTCTTACTGGAAACGAACGCTTCAACCTAGAAGAGTGAAAATTGGGCAGCCAAGGGGACTTAGTGAACTGATCATTACCACAGAGAATCATCAAGATTGGGTGAAAAAATGTTTGCCGAGATTTCAGAAAACCAGTACTTTTGGACGCTTGGCACACGTTTCCAATGAAAGTGTATTTAGGCAGTCTCTAGTTAGGGCTGCTTCAAGAGGAAACAAACCATAGAGACAGAACCTAAATCTACTTTATTTTGTCAATTTTCAAAGAGCTAGCACAAACCGTGTTTCATTTAGAGTTCCCAACACATCTATCTATATAGGAGAAAACAGAGTGAAACCTAAAAATTCAAACTCTTACTGGAAACGAACGCTTCAACCTGGAAGAGTGAAAATTGGGCAGCCAAGTGGACGTAGTGAACTGATCATTACCACAGAGAATCATCAAGTTTGGGTGGAAAAATGTTTGCCGAGATTTCAGAAAACCAGTACTTTTGGACGCTTGGCACACCTTTCCAATGAAAATGTCTTCAGGCAGTCTCTGCTTAGGGCTGCTTCAAGAGGAAACAAACCTTAGAGACAGAACTTAGAACTACTTTATTTTGTCAATTTTCAAAGAGCTAGCACAAACCGTGTTACATTTAGAGTTCCCAACACATCTGTCTATATAGGAGAAAACAGAGTGAAACCTAAAAATTCACACTCTTACTGGAAACGAACGCTTCAACCTAGAAGAGTGAAAATTGGGCAGCCAAGGGGACTTAGTGAACTGATCATTACCACAGAGAATCATCAAGATTGGGTGGAAAAATGTTTGCCGAGATTTCAGAAAACCAGAACATTTGGACGCTTGGCACACCTTTCCAATGAAAGTGTATTTAGGCAGTCTCTAATTAGGGCTGCTTCAAGAGGAAAGAAACCATAGAGACAGAACTTAGAACTACTTTATTTTGTCAATTTTCAAAAGCTAGCACAAACCGTGTTTCATTTAGAGTTCCGAACACATCTATCTATATAGGAGAAAACAGAGTGAAACCTAAAAATCCAAACTATTAGTGGAAACGAACGCTTCAACCTAGAATAGTGAAAATTGGGCAGCCAAGTGGGCTTAGTGAACTGATCATTACCACAATGTCTCATCAAGATTGGGTGAAAAAAGGTTTGCCGAGATTTCAGAAAACCACTACTTTTGGACGCTTGGCACACCTTTCCAATGAAAATGTCTTTAGGCAGTCTCTGCTTAGGGCTGCTTCAAGAGGAAACAAACCTTAGAGACAGAACTTAGAACTACTTTATTTTGTCAATTTTCAAAGAGCTAGCACAAACCGTGTTTCATTTAGAGTTCCCAACACATCTATCTATATAGGAGAAAACAGAGTGAAACCTAAAAATTCAAACTCTTACTGGAAACGAACGCTTCAACCTAGAAGAGTGAAAATTGGGCAGCCAAGGGGACTTAGTGACCTGATCATTACCACAGAGAATCATCAAGATTCGGTGAAAAAATGTTTGCCGAGATTTCAGAAAACCAGTACTTTTGGACGCTTGGCACATGTTTCCAATGAAAGTGTATTTAGGCAGTCTCTAGTTAGGGCTGCTTCAAGAGGAAACAAACCATAGAGACAGAACCTAAATCTACTTTATTTTGTCAATTTTCAAAGAGCTAGCACAAACCGTGTTTCATTTAGAGTTCCCAACACATCTATCTATATAGGAGAAAACAGAGTGAAACCTAAAAATTCAAACTCTTACTGGAAACGAACGCTTCAACATAGAAGAGTGAATATTGGGCAGCCAAGTGGGCTTAGTGAACTGATCATTACCATAGAGAATCATCAAGATTGGGTGAAAAAATGTTTGCCGAGATTTCAGAAAACCAGTGCTTTTGGACGCGTGGCACACCTTTCCAATGAAAGTGTACTTAGGCAGTCTCTAGTTAGGGCTGCTTCAAGAGGAAACAAACCATGGAGACTGAACCTCAAACTACTTTATTTTGTCAATTTTCAAAGAGCTAGCACAAACCGTGTTTCATATACAGTTCCCAACACATCTATCTATATAGGAGAAAACACAGTGAAACCTAAAAATTCAAACTCTTACTGGAAACGAACGCTTCAACCTAGAAGAGTGAAAATTGGGCAGCCAAGTGGACGTAGTGAACTGATCATTACCACAGAGAATCATCAAGATTGGGTGGAAAAAGGTTTGCCGAGATTTCAGAAAACCATATTTTGGACGCTTGGCACACCTTTCCAATGAAAATGTCTTTAGGCAGTCTCTGCTTAGGGCTGCTTCAAGAGGAAACAAACCTTAGAGACAGAACTTAGAACTACTTTATTTTGTCAATTTTCAAAGAGCTAGCACAAACCGTGTTTCATTTAGAGTTCCCAACACATCTATCTATATAGGAGAAAACAGAGTGAAACCTAAAAATTCAAACTCTTACTGGAAACGAACGCTTCAACCTAGAAGAGTGAAAATTGGGCAGCCAAGGGGACTTAAAAACTGATCATTACCACAGAGAATCATCAAGATTGGGTGAAAAAATATTTGCCGAGATTTCAGAAAACCAGTACTTTTGGACGCTTGGCACACGTTTCCAATGAAAGTGTATTTAGGCAGTCTCTAGTTAGGGCTGCTTCAAGACAAAACACACCATAGAGACAGAACCTAAATCTACTTTATTTTGTCAATTTTCAAAGAGCTAGCACAAACCGTGTTTCATTTAGAGTTCCCAACACATCTATCTATATAGGAGAAAACACAGTGAAACCTAAAAATTCAAACCTTTACTGGAAACGAACGCTTCAACCTAGAAGAGTGAATATTGGGCAGCCAAGTGGGCTTAGTGAACTGATCATTACCACAGAGAATCATCAAGTTTGGGTGGAAAAATGTTTGCCGAGATTTCAGAAAACCAGTACTTTTGGACGCTTGGCACACCTTTCCAATGAAAATGTCTTTAGGCAGTCTCTGCTTAGGGCTGCTTCAAGAGGAAACAAACCTTAGAGACAGAACTTAGAACTACTTTATTTTGTCAATTTTCAAAGAGCTAGCACAAACCGTGTTTCATTTAGAGTTCCCAACACATCTATCTATATAGGAGAAAACAGAGTGAAACCTAAAAATTCAAACTCTTAGTGGAAACGAACGCTTAAACCTAGAAGAGTGAAAATTGGGCAGCCAAGTGGGCTTAGTGAACTGATCATTACCACAATGTCTCATCAAGATTGGGTGAAAAAAGGTTTGCCGAGATTTCAGAAAACCAGTACTTTTGGACGCTTGGCACACCTTTCCAATGAAAATATCTTTAGGCAGTCTCTGCTTAGGGTTGCTTCAAGAGGAAACAAACCTTAGAGACAGAACTTAGAACTACTTTATTTTGTCAATTTTCAAAGAGCTAGCACAAACCGTGTTTCATTTAGAGTTCCCAACACATCTATCTATATAGGAGAAAACAGAGTGAAACCTAAAAATTCAAACTCTTACTGGAAACGAACGCTTCAACCTAGAAGAGTGAATATTGGGCAGCCAAGTGGGCTTAGTGAACTGATCATTACCACAGAGAATCATCAAGATTGCGTGAAAAAATGTTTGCCGAGATTTCAGAAAACCAGTAATTTTGGACGCTTTTCACACGTTTCCAATGAAAGTGTATTTCGGCAGTCTCTAGTTAGGGCTGCTTCAAGAGAAAACAAACCATAGAGACAGAACCTTAATCTACTTTATTTTGTCAATTTTCAAAGAGCTAGCACAAACCGTGTTTCATTTAGAATTCCAAACACATCTATCTATATAGGAGAAAACGCAGTGAAACCTAAAAATTCAAACTCTTACTGGAAACGAACGCTTCAACCTAGAAGAGTGAAAATTGCCCAGCCAAGGGGACTTAGTGAACTGATCATTACCACAGAGAATCATCAAGATTGGGTGAAAAAAATTTTGCCGAGATTTCAGAAAACCAGTACTTTTGGACGCTTGGCACACCTTTCGAATGAAAGTGTATTTAGGCAGTCTCTAGTTAGGGCTGCTTCAAGAGGAAACAAACCATAGAGACAGAACTTAGAACTACTTTATTTTGTCAATTTTCAAAGAGCTAGCACAAACCGTGTTTCATTTAGAGTTCCCAACACATCTATCTATATAGGAGAAAACAGAGTGAAACCTAAAAATTCAAACTCTTACTGGAAACGAACGCTTCAACCTAGAATAGTGAATATTGGGCAGCCAAGTGGGCTTATTGAACTGATCATTACCACATTGTCTCATCAAGATTGGGTGAAAAAAGGTTTGCCGAGATTTCAGAAAACCAGTACTTTTGGACGCTTGGCACACCTTTCCAATGAAAATGTCTTTAGGCAGTCTCTGCTTAGGGCTGCTTCAAGAGGAAACAATCCTTAGAGACAGAACTTAGAACTACTTTATTTTGTCAATTTTCAAAGAGCTAGCACAAACCGTGTTTCATTTAGAGTTCCCAACACATCTATCTATATAGGAGAAAACACAGTGAAACCTAAAATTTCAAACTATTACTGGAAACGAACGCTTCAACCTAGAAGAGTGAAAATTGGGAAGCCAAGTTGACTTAGTGAACTGATCACTACCACAGAGAATCGTCCAGATTGGGTGAAAAAATGTTTGCCGAGATTTCAGAAAACCAGTACTTTTGGACGCTTGGCACACGTTTCCAATGAAAGTGTATTTAGGCAGTCTCCAGTTAGGGCTTCTTCAAGAGGAAACAAACCATAGAGACAGAACCTAAAACTACTTTATTTTGTCAATTTTCAAAGAGCTAGCACAAACCGTGTTTCATTTAGAGTTCCCAACACATCTATCTATATAGGAGAAAACAGAGTGAAACCTAAAAATTCAAACTCCTACTGGAAACGAATGCTTCAACCTAGAAGAGTGAATATTGGGCAGCCAAGTGGACTTAGTGAACTGATCATTACCATAGAGAATCATCAACATTGGGTGAAAAAATGTTTGCCGAGATTTCAGAAAACCAGTGCTTTTGGACGCTTGGCACACGTTTCCAATGAAAGTGTACTTAGGCAGTCTCTTGTTAGGGCTGCTTCAAGAGGAAAAAAACCATGGAGACAGAACCTAAAACTACTTTATTTTGTCAATCTTCAAAGAGCTAGCACAAACCGTGTTTCATTTAGAGTTCCCAACACATCTATCTATATAGGAGAAAACACAGTGAAACCTAAAAATTCAAACTCTTACTAGAAACGAACGCTTCAACCTAGAAGAGTGAAAATTGGGCAGCCAAGTGGACGTAGTGAACTGATCATTACCACAGAGAATCATCAAGTTTGGGTGGAAAAATGTTTGCCGAGATTTCAGAAAACCAGTACTTTTAAACGCTTGGCACACCTTTACAATGAAAATGTCTTTAGGCAGTATCTGCTTAGGGCTGCTTCAAGAGGAAACAAACCTTAGAGACAGAACTTAGAACTACTTTATTTTGTCAATTTTCAAAGAGCTAGCACAAACCGTGTGTCATTTAGAGTTCCCAACACATCTATCTATATAGGAGAAAACAGAGTGAAACCTAAATATTCAAACTCTTAGTGGAAACGAACGCTTAAACCTAGAAGAGTGAAAATTGGGCAGCCAAGGGGACGTAGTGAACTGATCATTACCACAGAGAATCATCAAGTTTGGGTGAAAAAATGTTTGCCGAGATTTCAGAAAACCAGTACTTTTGGATGCTTGGCACACCTTTCCAATGAAAATGTCTTTAGGCAGTCTCTGCTTCAGGCTGCTTCAAGAGGAAACAAACCTTAGAGACAGAACTTAGAACTACTTTATTTTGTCAATTTTCAAAGAGCTAGCACAAACCTTGTTTCATTTAGAGTTCCCAACACATCTATCTATATAGGAGAAAACAGAGTGAAACCTAAAAATTCAAACTCTTACTGGAAACGAACGCTTCAACCTAGAAGAGTGAATATTGGGCAGCCAAGTGGGATTAGTGAACTGATCATTACCATAGAGTATCATCAAGATTGGGTGAAAAAATGTTTGCCGAGATTTCAGAAAACCAGTGCTTTTGGACGCTTGGCACACCTTTCCAATGAAAGTGTACTTAGGCAGTCTCTAGATAGGGCTGCTTCAAGAGGAAACAAACCATGGAGACAGAACCTAAAACTACTTTATTTTGTCAATTTTCAAAGAGCTAGCACAAACCGTGTTTCATTTAGAGTTCCCAACACATCTATCTATATAGGAGAAAACACAGTGAAACCTAAAAATTCAAACTCTTACTGGAAACGAACGCTTCAACCTAGAAGAGTGAAAATTGGGCAGCCAAGGGGACTTAGTGAACTGATCATTACCACAGAGAATCATCAAGATTGGGTGAAAAAAATTTTGCCGAGATTTCAGAAAACCAGTACTTTTGGACGCTTGGCACACCTTTCCAATGAAAGTGTATTTAGGCAGTCTCTAGTTAGGGCTGCCTCAAGAGGAAACAAACCATAGAGACAGAACTTAGAACTACTTTATTTTGTCAATTTTCAAAGAGCTAGCACAAACCGTGTTTCATTTAGAGTTCCCAACACATCTATCTATTTAGGAGAAAACAGAGTGAAACCTAAAAATTCAAACTCTTACTGGAAACGAACGCTTCAACCTAGAATAGTGAATATTGGGCAGCCAAGTGGGCTTAGTGAACTGATCATTACCACATTGTCTCATCAAGATTGGGTGAAAAAAGGTTTGCCGAGATTTCAGAAAACCAGTACTTTTGGACGCTTGGCACACCTTTCCAATGAAAATGTCTTTAGGCAGTCTCTGCTTAGGGCTGCTTCAAGAGGAAACAAACCTTAGAGAAAGAACTTAGAACTACTTTTTTTTGTCAATTTTCAAAGAGCTAGCACAAACCGTGTTTCATTTAGAGTTCCCAACACATCTATCTATATAGGAGAAAACACAGTGAAACCTAAAATTTCAAACTATTACTGGAAACGAACGCTTCAACCTAGAAGAGTGAAAATTGGGAAGCCAAGTTGACTTAGTGAACTGATCACTACCACAGAGAATCGTCCAGATTGGGTGAAAAAATGTTTGCCGAGATTTCAGAAAACCAGTACTTTTGGACGCTTGGCACACGTTTCCAATGAAAGTGTATTTAGGCAGTCTCCAGTTAGGGCTTCTTCAAGAGGAAACAATCCATAGAGACAGAACCTAAAACTACTTTATTTTGTCAATTTATAAAGAGCTAGCACAAACCGTGTTTCATTTAGAGTTCCCAACACATCTATCTATATAGGAGAAAACAGAGTGAAACCTAAAAATTCAAACTCCTACTGGAAACGAATGCTTCAACCTAGAAGAGTGAATATTGGGCAGCCAAGTGGACTTAGTGAACTGATCATTACCATAGAGAATCATCAACATTGGGTGAAAAAATGTTTGCCGAGATTTCAGAAAACCAGTGCTTTTGGATGCTTGGCACACGTTTCCAATGAAAGTGTACTTAGGCAGTCTCTAGTTAGGGCTGCTTCAAGAGGAAAAAAACCATGGAGACAGAAGCTAAAACTACTTTATTTTGTCAATTTTCAAAGAGCTAGCACAAACCGTGTTTCATTTAGAGTTCCCAACACATCTATCTATATAGGAGAAAACACAGTGAAACCTAAAAATTCAAACTCTTACTAGAAACGAACGCTTCAACCTAGAAGAGTGAAAATTGGGCAGCCAAGTGGACGTAGTGAACTGATCATTACCACAGAGAATCATCAAGTTTGGGTGGAAAAATGTTTGCCGAGATATCAGAAAACCAGTACTTTTGGACGCTTGGCACACCTTTACAATGAAAATGTCTTTAGGCAGTGTCTGCTTAGGGCTGCTTCAAGAGGAAACAAACCTTAGAGACAGAACTTAGAACTACTTTATTTTGTCAATTTTCAAAGAGCTAGCACAAACCGTGTTTCATTTAGAGTTCCCAACACATCTATCTATATAGGAGAAAACAGAGTGAAACCTAAAAATTCAAACTCTTAGTGGAAACGAACGCTTAAACCTAGAAGAGTGAAAATTGGGCAGCCAAGTGGGCTTAGTGAACTGATCATTACCACAATGTCTCATCAAGATTGGGTGAAAAAAGGTTTGCCGAGATTTCAGAAAACCAGTACTTTTGGACGCTTGGCACACCTTTCCAATGAAAATATCTTTAGGCAGTCTCTGCTTAGGGTTGCTTCAAGAGGAAACAAACCTTAGAGACAGAACTTAGAACTACTTTATTTTGTCAATTTTCAAAGAGCTAGCACAAACCGTGTTTCATTTAGAGTTCCCAACACATCTATCTATATAGGAGAAAACAGAGTGAAACCTAAAAATTCAAACTCTTACTGGAATCGAACGCTTCAACCTAGAAGAGTGAATATTGGGCAGCCAAGTGGGCTTAGTGAACTGATCATTACCACAGAGAATCATCAAGATTGCGTGAAAAAATGTTTGCCGAGATTTCAGAAAACCAGTAATTTTGGACGCTTTTCACACGTTTCCAATGAAAGTGTATTTCGGCAGTCTCTAGTTAGGGCTGCTTCAAGAGAAAACAAACCATAGAGACAGAACCTTAATCTACTTTATTTTGTCAATTTTCAAAGAGCTAGCACAAACCGTGTTTCATTTAGAATTCCAAACACATCTATCTATATAGGAGAAAACACAGTGAAACCTAAAAATTCAAACTCTTACTGGAAACGAACGCTTCAACCTAGAACAGTGAAAATTGGGCAGCCAAGTGGACGTAGTGAACTGATCATTACCACAGAGAATCATCCAGACTGGGTGGAAAAATGTTTGCCGAGATTTCAGAAAACCAGTACTTTTAAACGCTTGGCACACCTTTACAATGAAAATGTCTTTAGGCAGTATCTGCTTAGGGCTGCTTCAAGAGGAAACAAACCTTAGAGACAGAACTTAGAACTACTTTATTTTGTCAATTTTCAAAGAGCTAGCACAAACCGTGTGTCATTTAGAGTTCCCAACACATCTATCTATATAGGAGAAAACAGAGTGAAACCTAAATATTCAAACTCTTAGTGGAAACGAACGCTTAAACCTAGAAGAGTGAAAATTGGGCAGCCAAGGGGACGTAGTGAACTGATCATTACCACAGAGAATCATCAAGTTTGGGTGAAAAAATGTTTGCCGAGATTTCAGAAAACCAGTACTTTTGGATGCTTGGCACACCTTTCCAATGAAAATGTCTTTAGGCAGTCTCTGCTTCAGGCTGCTTCAAGAGGAAACAAACCTTAGAGACAGAACTTAGAACTACTTTATTTTGTCAATTTTCAAAGAGCTAGCACAAACCTTGTTTCATTTAGAGTTCCCAACACATCTATCTATATAGGAGAAAACAGAGTGAAACCTAAAAATTCAAACTCTTACTGGAAACGAACGCTTCAACCTAGAAGAGTGAATATTGGGCAGCCAAGTGGGATTAGTGAACTGATCATTACCATAGAGTATCATCAAGATTGGGTGAAAAAATGTTTGCCGAGATTTCAGAAAACCAGTGCTTTTGGACGCTTGGCACACCTTTCCAATGAAAGTGTACTTAGGCAGTCTCTAGATAGGGCTGCTTCAAGAGGAAACAAACCATGGAGACAGAACCTAAAACTACTTTATTTTGTCAATTTTCAAAGAGCTAGCACAAACCGTGTTTCATTTAGAGTTCCCAACACATCTATCTATATAGGAGAAAACACAGTGAAACCTAAAAATTCAAACTCTTACTGGAAACGAACGCTTCAACCTAGAAGAGTGAAAATTGGGCAGCCAAGGGGACTTAGTGAACTGATCATTACCACAGAGAATCATCAAGATTGGGTGAAAAAAATTTTGCCGAGATTTCAGAAAACCAGTACTTTTGGACGCTTGGCACACCTTTCCAATGAAAGTGTATTTAGGCAGTCTCTAGTTAGGGCTGCCTCAAGAGGAAACAAACCATAGAGACAGAACTTAGAACTACTTTATTTTGTCAATTTTCAAAGAGCTAGCACAAACCGTGTTTCATTTAGAGTTCCCAACACATCTATCTATTTAGGAGAAAACAGAGTGAAACCTAAAAATTCAAACTCTTACTGGAAACGAACGCTTCAACCTAGAATAGTGAATATTGGGCAGCCAAGTGGGCTTAGTGAACTGATCATTACCACATTGTCTCATCAAGATTGGGTGAAAAAAGGTTTGCCGAGATTTCAGAAAACCAGTACTTTTGGACGCTTGGCACACCTTTCCAATGAAAATGTCTTTAGGCAGTCTCTGCTTAGGGCTGCTTCAAGAGGAAACAAACCTTAGAGACAGAACTTAGAACTACTTTTTTTTGTCAATTTTCAAAGAGCTAGCACAAACCGTGTTTCATTTAGAGTTCCCAACACATCTATCTATATAGGAGAAAACACAGTGAAACCTAAAATTTCAAACTATTACTGGAAACGAACGCTTCAACCTAGAAGAGTGAAAATTGGGAAGCCAAGTTGACTTAGTGAACTGATCACTACCACAGAGAATCGTCCAGATTGGGTGAAAAAATGTTTGCCGAGATTTCAGAAAACCAGTACTTTTGGACGCTTGGCACACGTTTCCAATGAAAGTGTATTTAGGCAGTCTCCAGTTAGGGCTTCTTCAAGAGGAAACAATCCATAGAGACAGAACCTAAAACTACTTTATTTTGTCAATTTATAAAGAGCTAGCACAAACCGTGTTTCATTTAGAGTTCCCAACACATCTATCTATATAGGAGAAAACAGAGTGAAACCTAAAAATTCAAACTCCTACTGGAAACGAATGCTTCAACCTAGAAGAGTGAATATTGGGCAGCCAAGTGGACTTAGTGAACTGATCATTACCATAGAGAATCATCAACATTGGGTGAAAAAATGTTTGCCGAGATTTCAGAAAACCAGTGCTTTTGGATGCTTGGCACACGTTTCCAATGAAAGTGTACTTAGGCAGTCTCTAGTTAGGGCTGCTTCAAGAGGAAAAAAACCATGGAGACAGAAGCTAAAACTACTTTATTTTGTCAATTTTCAAAGAGCTAGCACAAACCGTGTTTCATTTAGAGTTCCCAACACATCTATCTATATAGGAGAAAACACAGTGAAACCTAAAAATTCAAACTCTTACTAGAAACGAACGCTTCAACCTAGAAGAGTGAAAATTGGGCAGCCAAGTGGACGTAGTGAACTGATCATTACCACAGAGAATCATCAAGTTTGGGTGGAAAAATGTTTGCCGAGATATCAGAAAACCAGTACTTTTGGACGCTTGGCACACCTTTACAATGAAAGTGTCTTTAGGCAGTGTCTGCTTAGGGCTGCTTCAAGAGGAAACAAACCTTAGAGACAGAACTTAGAACTACTTTATTTTGTCAATTTTCAAAGAGCTAGCACAAACCGTGTTTCATTTAGAGTTCCCAACACATCTATCTATATAGGAGAAAACAGAGTGAAACCTAAAAATTCAAACTCTTAGTGGAAACGAACGCTTAAACCTAGAAGAGTGAAAATTGGGCAGCCAAGTGGGCTTAGTGAACTGATCATTACCACAATGTCTCATCAAGATTGGGTGAAAAAAGGTTTGCCGAGATTTCAGAAAACCAGTACTTTTGGACGCTTGGCACACCTTTCCAATGAAAATATCTTTAGGCAGTCTCTGCTTAGGGTTGCTTCAAGAGGAAACAAACCTTAGAGACAGAACTTAGAACTACTTTATTTTGTCAATTTTCAAAGAGCTAGCACAAACCGTGTTTCATTTAGAGTTCCCAACACATCTATCTATATAGGAGAAAACAGAGTGAAACCTAAAAATTCAAACTCTTACTGGAATCGAACGCTTCAACCTAGAAGAGTGAATATTGGGCAGCCAAGTGGGCTTAGTGAACTGATCATTACCACAGAGAATCATCAAGATTGCGTGAAAAAATGTTTGCCGAGATTTCAGAAAACCAGTAATTTTGGACGCTTTTCACACGTTTCCAATGAAAGTGTATTTCGGCAGTCTCTAGTTAGGGCTGCTTCAAGAGAAAACAAACCATAGAGACAGAACCTTAATCTACTTTATTTTGTCAATTTTCAAAGAGCTAGCACAAACCGTGTTTCATTTAGAATTCCAAACACATCTATCTATATAGGAGAAAACACAGTGAAACCTAAAAATTCAAACTCTTACTGGAAACGAACGCTTCAACCTAGAACAGTGAAAATTGGGCAGCCAAGTGGACGTAGTGAACTGATCATTACCACAGAGAATCATCCAGACTGGGTGGAAAAATGTTTGCCGAGATTTCAGAAAACCAGTACTTTTGGACGCTTGGCACACCTTTCCAATGAAAATGTCTTTAGATAGTCTCTGCTTAGGGCTGCTTCAAGAAAAAACAAACCTTAGAGACAGAACATAGAACTACTTTATTTTGTCAATTTTCAAAGAGCTAGCACAAACCGTGTATCATTTAGAGTTCCCAACACATCTATCTATATAGGAGAAAACAGAGTGAAACCTAAAAATTCAAACTCTTACTGGAAACGATCGCTTCAACCTAGAAGAGTGAAAATTGGGCGGCCAAGTGGACTTAGTGAACTGATCATTACCACAGAGAATCATCAAGATTGGGTGAAAAAATGTTTGCCGAGATTTCAGAAAACCATTAATTTTGGACGCTAGGCACACGTTTCCAATGAAAGTGTATTTAGGCAGTCTCTAGTTAGGGCTGCTTCAAGAGAAAACAAACCATAGAGACAGAACCTAAATCTACTTTATTTTGTCAATTTTCAAAGAGCTAGCACAAACCGTGTTTCATTTAGAGTTCCCAACACATCTATGTATATTGGAGAAAACAGAGTGAACCCTAAAAATTCAAACTCTTACTGGAATCGAACGCTTCAACCTAGAAGAGTGAAAATTGGGCAGCCAAGTGGACTTAGTGAACTGATCACTACCACAGGGTATCATCAAGATTGGGGCAAAAAATTTTGCCGAGATTTCAGAAAACCAGTACTTTTGGACGCTTGGCACACCATTCCAATGAAAGTGTATTTAGGCAGTCTCTAGTTAGGGCTGCTTCAAGAGGAAACAAACCATAGAGACAGAACTTAGAACTAGTTTTTTTTGTCAATTTTCAAAGAGCTAGCACAAACCGTGTTTCATTTAGAGTTCCCAACTCATCTATCTATATAGGAGAAAACAGAGTGAAACCTAAAAATTCAAACTATTAGCGGAAACGAACGCTTCAACCTAGAATAGTGAAAATTTGGCAGCCAAGTGGGCTTAGTGAACTGATCATTACCACAATGTCTCACCAAGATTGGGTGAAAAAATGTTTGCCGAGATTTCAGAAAACCAGTAATTTTGGACGCTTGGCACACGTTTCCAATGAAAGTGTATTTAGGCAGTCTCTAGTTAGGGCTGCTTCAAGAGAAAACAAAACATAGAGACAGAACCTAAATCTACTTTATTTTGTCATTTTTCAAAGAGCTAGCACAAACCGTGTTTCATTTAGAGTTCCAAACACATCTATCTATATAGGAGAAAACACAGTGAAACCTAAAAATTCAAACTATTACTGGAAACGAACGCTTCAACCTAGAAGAGTGAAAATTGGGCAGCCAAGGGGACTTAGTGAACTGATCATTACCACAGAGAATCATCAAGATTGGGTGAAAAAAATTTTGCCGAGATTTCAGAAAACCAGTACTTTTGGACGCTTGGCACACCTTTCCAATGAAAATGTCTTTAGGCAGTCTCTGCTTAGAGCTGCTTCAAGAGGAAACAAACCTTAGAGACAGAACTTAAAACTACTTTATTTTGTCAATTTTCAAAGAGCTAGCACAAACCGTGTTTCATTTAGAGTTCCCAACACATCTATCTATATAGGAGAAAACAGAGTGAAACCTAAAAATTCAAACTCTTAGTGGAAACGAATGCTTCAACCTAGAAGAGTGAAAATTGGGCGGCCAAGTGGACTTAGTGAACTGATCATTACCACAGAGAATCATCAAGATTGGGTGAAAAAATGTTTGCCGAGATTTCAGAAAACCAGTACTTTTGGACGCTTGGCCCACGTTTCCAATGAAAGTGTATTTAGGCAGTCTCCAGTTAGGGCTGCTTCAAGAGGAAACAAACCATAGAGACAGAACCTAAAACTACTTTATTTTGTCAATTTTCAAAGAGCTAGCACAAACCGTGTTTCATTTAGAGTTCCCAACACATCTATCTATATAGGAGAAAACAGAGTGAAACCTAAAAATTCAAACTCTTACTGGAAACGAACGCTTCAACCTAGAAGAGTGAATATTGGGCAGCCAAGTGGGCTTAGTGAACTGATCATTACCATAGAGAATCATCAACATTGGGTGAAAAAATGTTTGCCGAGATTTCAGAAAACCAGTGCTTTTGGATGCTTGGCACACGTTTCCAATGAAAGTGTACTTAGGCAGTCTCTAGTTAGGGCTGCTTCAAGAGGAAAAAAACCATGGAGACAGAAGCTAAAACTACTTTATTTTGTCAATTTTCAAAGAGCTAGCACAAACCGTGTTTCATTTAGAGTTCCCAACACATCTATCTATATAGGAGAAAACACAGTGAAACCTAAAAATTCAAACTCTTACTAGAAACGAACGCTTCAACCTAGAAGAGTGAAAATTGGGCAGCCAAGTGGACGTAGTGAACTGATCATTACCACAGAGAATCATCAAGTTTGGGTGGAAAAATGTTTGCCGAGATATCAGAAAACCAGTACTTTTGGACGCTTGGCACACCTTTACAATGAAAATGTCTTTAGGCAGTGTCTGCTTAGGGCTGCTTCAAGAGGAAACAAACCTTAGAGACAGAACTTAGAACTACTTTATTTTGTCAATTTTCAAAGAGCTAGCACAAACCGTGTTTCATTTAGAGTTCCCAACACATCTATCTATATAGGAGAAAACAGAGTGAAACCTAAAAATTCAAACTCTTAGTGGAAACGAACGCTTAAACCTAGAAGAGTGAAAATTGGGCAGCCAAGTGGGCTTAGTGAACTGATCATTACCACAATGTCTCATCAAGATTGGGTGAAAAAAGGTTTGCCGAGATTTCAGAAAACCAGTACTTTTGGACGCTTGGCACACCTTTCCAATGAAAATATCTTTAGGCAGTCTCTGCTTAGGGTTGCTTCAAGAGGAAACAAACCTTAGAGACAGAACTTAGAACTACTTTATTTTGTCAATTTTCAAAGAGCTAGCACAAACCGTGTTTCATTTAGAGTTCCCAACACATCTATCTATATAGGAGAAAACAGAGTGAAACCTAAAAATTCAAACTCTTACTGGAATCGAACGCTTCAACCTAGAAGAGTGAATATTGGGCAGCCAAGTGGGCTTAGTGAACTGATCATTACCACAGAGAATCATCAAGATTGCGTGAAAAAATGTTTGCCGAGATTTCAGAAAACCAGTAATTTTGGACGCTTTTCACACGTTTCCAATGAAAGTGTATTTCGGCAGTCTCTAGTTAGGGCTGCTTCAAGAGAAAACAAACCATAGAGACAGAACCTTAATCTACTTTATTTTGTCAATTTTCAAAGAGCTAGCACAAACCGTGTTTCATTTAGAATTCCAAACACATCTATCTATATAGGAGAAAACACAGTGAAACCTAAAAATTCAAACTCTTACTGGAAACGAACGCTTCAACCTAGAACAGTGAAAATTGGGCAGCCAAGTGGACGTAGTGAACTGATCATTACCACAGAGAATCATCCAGACTGGGTGGAAAAATGTTTGCCGAGATTTCAGAAAACCAGTACTTTTGGACGCTTGGCACACCTTTCCAATGAAAATGTCTTTAGATAGTCTCTGCTTAGGGCTGCTTCAAGAGGAAACAAACCTTAGAGACAGAACATAGAACTACTTTATTTTGTCAATTTTCAAAGAGCTAGCACAAACCGTGTATCATTTAGAGTTCCCAACACATCTATCTATATAGGAGAAAACAGAGTGAAACCTAAAAATTCAAACTCTTACTGGAAACGATCGCTTCAACCTAGAAGAGTGAAAATTGGGCGGCCAAGTGGACTTAGTGAACTGATCATTACCACAGAGAATCATCAAGATTGGGTGAAAAAATGTTTGCCGAGATTTCAGAAAACCATTAATTTTGGACGCTAGGCACACGTTTCCAATGAAAGTGTATTTAGGCAGTCTCTAGTTAGGGCTGCTTCAAGAGAAAACAAACCATAGAGACAGAACCTAAATCTACTTTATTTTGTCAATTTTCAAAGAGCTAGCACAAACCGTGTTTCATTTAGAGTTCCCAACACATCTATGTATATTGGAGAAAACAGAGTGAACCCTAAAAATTCAAACTCTTACTGGAATCGAACGCTTCAACCTAGAAGAGTGAAAATTGGGCAGCCAAGTGGACTTAGTGAACTGATCACTACCACAGGGTATCATCAAGATTGGGGCAAAAAATTTTGCCGAGATTTCAGAAAACCAGTACTTTTGGACGCTTGGCACACCATTCCAATGAAAGTGTATTTAGGCAGTCTCTAGTTAGGGCTGCTTCAAGAGGAAACAAACCATAGAGACAGAACTTAGAACTAGTTTTTTTTGTCAATTTTCAAAGAGCTAGCACAAACCGTGTTTCATTTAGAGTTCCCAACTCATCTATCTATATAGGAGAAAACAGAGTGAAACCTAAAAATTCAAACTATTAGCGGAAACGAACGCTTCAACCTAGAATAGTGAAAATTTGGCAGCCAAGTGGGCTTAGTGAACTGATCATTACCACAATGTCTC
Source organism: Callospermophilus lateralis (assembly GCF_048772815.1). Taxonomy (NCBI): domain Eukaryota; kingdom Metazoa; phylum Chordata; class Mammalia; order Rodentia; family Sciuridae; genus Callospermophilus; species Callospermophilus lateralis. The sequence continues at coordinate 28,625 of NW_027515499.1, forward strand.
ACCAAGATTGGGTGAAAAAATGTTTGCCGAGATTTCAGAAAACCAGTAATTTTGGACGCTTGGCACACGTTTCCAATGAAAGTGTATTTAGGCAGTCTCTAGTTAGGGCTGCTTCAAGAGAAAACAAAACATAGAGACAGAACCTAAATCTACTTTATTTTGTCATTTTTCAAAGAGCTAGCACAAACCGTGTTTCATTTAGAGTTCCAAACACATCTATCTATATAGGAGAAAACACAGTGAAACCTAAAAATTCAAACTATTACTGGAAACGAACGCTTCAACCTAGAAGAGTGAAAATTGGGCAGCCAAGGGGACTTAGTGAACTGATCATTACCACAGAGAATCATCAAGATTGGGTGAAAAAAATTTTGCCGAGATTTCAGAAAACCAGTACTTTTGGACGCTTGGCACACCTTTCCAATGAAAATGTCTTTAGGCAGTCTCTGCTTAGAGCTGCTTCAAGAGGAAACAAACCTTAGAGACAGAACTTAAAACTACTTTATTTTGTCAATTTTCAAAGAGCTAGCACAAACCGTGTTTCATTTAGAGTTCCCAACACATCTATCTATATAGGAGAAAACAGAGTGAAACCTAAAAATTCAAACTCTTAGTGGAAACGAATGCTTCAACCTAGAAGAGTGAAAATTGGGCGGCCAAGTGGACTTAGTGAACTGATCATTACCACAGAGAATCATCAAGATTGGGTGAAAAAATGTTTGCCGAGATTTCAGAAAACCAGTACTTTTGGACGCTTGGCCCACGTTTCCAATGAAAGTGTATTTAGGCAGTCTCCAGTTAGGGCTGCTTCAAGAGGAAACAAACCATAGAGACAGAACCTAAAACTACTTTATTTTGTCAATTTTCAAAGAGCTAGCACAAACCGTGTTTCATTTAGAGTTCCCAACACATCTATCTATATAGGAGAAAACAGAGTGAAACCTAAAAATTCAAACTCTTACTGGAAACGAACGCTTCAACCTAGAAGAGTGAATATTGGGCAGCCAAGTGGGCTTAGTGAACTGATCATTACCACAGAGAATCATCAAGATTGGGTGAAAAAATATTTGCCGAGATTTCAGAAAACCAGTGCTTTTGGACGCTTTTCACACCTTTCCAATGAAAGTGTACTTAGGCAGTCTCTAGTTAGGGCTGCTTCAAGAGGAAACAAACCATGGAGACAGAACCTAAAACTACTTTATTTTGTCAATTTTCAAAGAGCTAGCACAAACCGTGTTTCATTTAGAGTTCCCAACACATCTATCTATATAGGAGAAAACAGAGTGAAACCTAAAAATTCAAACTATTAGTGGAAACGAACGCTTCAACCTAGAATAGTGAAAATTGGGCAGCCAAGTGGGCTTAGTGAACTGATCATTACCACAATGTCTCATCAAGATTGGGTGAAAATAGGTTTGCCGAGATTTCAGAAAACCAGTACTTTTGGACGCTTGGCACACCTTTCCAATGAAAATATCTTTAGGCAGTCTCTGCTTAGAGCTGCTTCAAGAGGAAACAAACCTTAGAGACAGAACTTAGAACTACTTTATTTTGTCAATTTTCAAAGAGCTAGCACAAACCGTGTTTCATTTAGAGTTCCAAACACATCTATCTATATAGGAGAAAACACAGTGAAACCTAAAAATTCAAACTCTTACTGGAAACGAACGCTTCAACCTAGAATAGTGAAAATTGGGCAGCCAAGTGGGCTTAGTGAACTGATCATTACCACAATGTCTCATCAAGATTGGGTGAAAAAATGTTTGCCGAGATTGCAGAAAACCAGTACTTTTGTTCGCTTGGCACACCTTTCCAATGAAAATGTCTTTAGACAGTCTCTGCTTAGGGCTGCTTCAAGAGGAAACAAACCTTAGAGACAGAACTTAGAACTACTTTATTTTGTCAATTTTCAAAGAGCTAGCACAAACCGTGTTTCATTTAGAGTTCCCAACACATCTATGTATATTGGAGAAAACAGAGTGAACCCTAAAAATTCAAACTCTTACTGGAATCGAACGCTTCAACCTAGAAGAGTGAAAATTGGGCAGCCAAGTGGACTTAGTGAACTGATCACTACCACAGAGAAACATCAAGATTGGGGGAAAAAAATTTTGCCGAGATTTCAGAAAACCAGTACTTTTGGACGCTTGGCACACCTTTCCAATGAAAGTGAATTTAGGCAGTCTCCAGTGAGGGCTGCTTCAAGAGGAAACAAACCATAGAGACAGAACCTAAAACTACTTTATTTTGTCAATTTTCAAAGAGCTAGCACAAATAGTGTTTCATTTAGAGTTCCCAACACATCTATCTATATAGGAGAAAAGAGAGTGAAACCTAAAAATTCAAACTATTAGTGGAAACGAACGCTTCAACCTAGAATAGTGAAAATTTGGCAGCCAAGTGGGCTTAGTGAACTGATCATTACCACAATGTCTCATCAAGATTGGGTGAAAAAAGGTTTGCCGAGATTTCAGAAAACCAGTAATTTTGGACGCTTGGCACACGTTTCCAATGAAAGTGTATATAGGCAGTCTCTAGATAGGGCTGCTTCAAGAGAAAACAAACCATAGAGACAGAACTTAGAACTACTTTATTTTGTCAATTTTCAAAGAGCTAGCACAAACCGTGTTTCATTTAGAGTTCCAAACACATCTACCTATATAGGAGAAAACACAGTGAAACCTAAAAATTCAAACTATTACTGGAAACGAACGCTTCAACCTAGAAGAGTGAAAATTGGGAAGCCCAGTTGACTTAGTGAACTGATCACTACCACAGAGAATCTTCCAGATTGGGTGAAAAAATGTTTGCCGAGATTTCAGAAAACCAGTACTTTTGGACGCTTGGCACACGTTTCCAATGAAAGTGTACTTAGGCAGTCTCCAGTTAGGGCTGCTTGAAGAGGAAACAAACCATAGAGACAGAACCTAAAACTACTTTATTTTGTCAATTTTCAAAGAGCTAGCACAAACCGTGTTTCATTTAGAGTTCCCAACACATCTATCTATATAGGAGAAAACAGAGTGAAACCTAAAAATTCAAACTCTTACTGGAAACGAACGCTTCAACCTAGAAGAGTGAATATTGGGCAGCCAAGTGGGCTTAGTGAACTGATCATTACCACAGAGAATCATCAAGATTGGGTGAAAAAATATTTGCCGAGATTTCAGAAAACCAGTGCTTTTGGACGCTTGGCACACCTTTCCAATGAAAGTGTACTTAGGCAGTCTCTAGTTAGGGCTGCTTCAAGAGGAAACAAACCATGGAGACAGAACCTAAAACTACTTTATTTTGTCAATTTTCAAAGAGCTAGCACAAACCGTGTTTCATTTAGAGTTCCCAACACATCTATCTATATAGGAGAAAACACAGTGAAAACTAAAAATTCAAACTCTTACTGGAAACGAACGCTTCAACCTAGAAGAGTGAAAATTGGGCAGCCAAGTGGACGTAGTGAACTGATCATTACCACAGAGAATCATCAAGTTTGGGTGGAAAAATGTTTGCCGAGATTTCAGAAAACCAGTACTTTTAAACGCTTGGCACACCTTTACAATGAAAATGTCTTTAGGCAGTATCTGCTTAGGGCTGCTTCAAGAGGAAACAAACCTTAGAGACAGAACTTAGAACTACTTTATTTTGTCAATTTTCAAAGAGCTAGCACAAACCGTGTGTCATTTAGAGTTCCCAACACATCTATCTATATAGGAGAAAACAGAGTGAAACCTAAATATTCAAACTCTTAGTGGAAACGAACGCTTAAACCTAGAAGAGTGAAAATTGGGCAGCCAAGGGACGTAGTGAACTGATCATTACCACAGAGAATCATCAAGTTTGGGTGAAAAAATGTTTGCCGAGATTTCAGAAAACCAGTACTTTTGGATGCTTGGCACACCTTTCCAATGAAAATGTCTTTAGGCAGTCTCTGCTTCAGGCTGCTTCAAGAGGAAACAAACCTTAGAGACAGAACTTAGAACTACTTTATTTTGTCAATTTTCAAAGAGCTAGCACAAACCTTGTTTCATTTAGAGTTCCCAACACATCTATCTATATAGGAGAAAACAGAGTGAAACCTAAAAATTCAAACTCTTACTGGAAACGAACGCTTCAACCTAGAAGAGTGAATATTGGGCAGCCAAGTGGGATTAGTGAACTGATCATTACCATAGAGTATCATCAAGATTGGGTGAAAAAATGTTTGCCGAGATTTCAGAAAACCAGTGCTTTTGGACGCTTGGCACACCTTTCCAATGAAAGTGTACTTAGGCAGTCTCTAGTTAGGGCTGCTTCAAGAGGAAACAAACCATGGAGACAGAACCTAAAACTACTTTATTTTGTCAATTTTCAAAGAGCTAGCACAAACCGTGTTTCATTTAGAGTTCCCAACACATCTATCTATATAGGAGAAAACACAGTGAAACCTAAAAATTCAAACTCTTACTGGAAACGAACGCTTCAACCTAGAAGAGTGAAAATTGGGCAGCCAAGGGGACTTAGTGAACTGATCATTACCACAGAGAATCATCAAGATTGGGTGAAAAAAATTTTGCCGAGATTTCAGAAAACCAGTACTTTTGGACGCTTGGCACACCTTTCCAATGAAAGTGTATTTAGGCAGTCTCTAGTTAGGGCTGCCTCAAGAGGAAACAAACCATAGAGACAGAACTTAGAACTACTTTATTTTGTCAATTTTCAAAGAGCTAGCACAAACCGTGTTTCATTTAGAGTTCCCAACACATCTATCTATTTAGGAGAAAACAGAGTGAAACCTAAAAATTCAAACTCTTACTGGAAACGAACGCTTCAACCTAGAATAGTGAATATTGGGCAGCCAAGTGGGCTTAGTGAACTGATCATTACCACATTGTCTCATCAAGATTGGGTGAAAAAAGGTTTGCCGAGATTTCAGAAAACCAGTACTTTTGGACGCTTGGCACACCTTTCCAATGAAAATGTCTTTAGGCAGTCTCTGCTTAGGCTGCTTCAAGAGGAAACAAACCTTAGAGACAGAACTTAGAACTACTTTTTTTTGTCAATTTTCAAAGAGCTAGCACAAACCGTGTTTCATTTAGAGTTCCCAACACATCTATCTATATAGGAGAAAACACAGTGAAACCTAAAATTTCAAACTATTACTGGAAACGAACGCTTCAACCTAGAAGAGTGAAAATTGGGAAGCCAAGTTGACTTAGTGAACTGATCACTACCACAGAGAATCGTCCAGATTGGGTGAAAAAATGTTTGCCGAGATTTCAGAAAACCAGTACTTTTGGACGCTTGGCACACGTTTCCAATGAAAGTGTATTTAGGCAGTCTCCAGTTAGGGCTTCTTCAAGAGGAAACAATCCATAGAGACAGAACCTAAAACTACTTTATTTTGTCAATTTATAAAGAGCTAGCACAAACCGTGTTTCATTTAGAGTTCCCAACACATCTATCTATATAGGAGAAAACAGAGTGAAACCTAAAAATTCAAACTCCTACTGGAAACGAATGCTTCAACCTAGAAGAGTGAATATTGGGCAGCCAAGTGGACTTAGTGAACTGATCATTACCATAGAGAATCATCAACATTGGGTGAAAAAATGTTTGCCGAGATTTCAGAAAACCAGTGCTTTTGGATGCTTGGCACACGTTTCCAATGAAAGTGTACTTAGGCAGTCTCTAGTTAGGGCTGCTTCAAGAGGAAAAAAACCATGAGACAGAACCTAAAACTACTTTATTTTGTCAATTTTCAAAGAGCTAGCACAAACCGTGTTTCATTTAGAGTTCCCAACACATCTATCTATATAGGAGAAAACACAGTGAAACCTAAAAATTCAAACTCTTACTAGAAACGAACGCTTCAACCTAGAAGAGTGAAAATTGGGCAGCCAAGTGGACGTAGTGAACTGATCATTACCACAGAGAATCATCAAGTTTGGGTGGAAAAATGTTTGCCGAGATATCAGAAAACCAGTACTTTTGGACGCTTGGCACACCTTTACAATGAAAATGTCTTTAGGCAGTGTCTGCTTAGGGCTGCTTCAAGAGGAAACAAACCTTAGAGACAGAACTTAGAACTACTTTATTTTGTCAATTTTCAAAGAGCTAGCACAAACCGTGTTTCATTTAGAGTTCCCAACACATCTATCTATATAGGAGAAAACAGAGTGAAACCTAAAAATTCAAACTCTTAGTGGAAACGAACGCTTAAACCTAGAAGAGTGAAAATTGGGCAGCCAAGTGGGCTTAGTGAACTGATCATTACCACAATGTCTCATCAAGATTGGGTGAAAAAAGGTTTGCCGAGATTTCAGAAAACCAGTACTTTTGGACGCTTGGCACACCTTTCCAATGAAAATATCTTTAGGCAGTCTCTGCTTAGGGTTGCTTCAAGAGGAAACAAACCTTAGAGACAGAACTTAGAACTACTTTATTTTGTCAATTTTCAAAGAGCTAGCACAAACCGTGTTTCATTTAGAGTTCCCAACACATCTATCTATATAGGAGAAAACAGAGTGAAACCTAAAAATTCAAACTCTTACTGGAATCGAACGCTTCAACCTAGAAGAGTGAATATTGGGCAGCCAAGTGGGCTTAGTGAACTGATCATTACCACAGAGAATCATCAAGATTGCGTGAAAAAATGTTTGCCGAGATTTCAGAAAACCAGTAATTTTGGACGCTTTTCACACGTTTCCAATGAAAGTGTATTTCGGCAGTCTCTAGTTAGGGCTGCTTCAAGAGAAAACAAACCATAGAGACAGAACCTTAATCTACTTTATTTTGTCAATTTTCAAAGAGCTAGCACAAACCGTGTTTCATTTAGAATTCCAAACACATCTATCTATATAGGAGAAAACACAGTGAAACCTAAAAATTCAAACTCTTACTGGAAACGAACGCTTCAACCTAGAACAGTGAAAATTGGGCAGCCAAGTGGACGTAGTGAACTGATCATTACCACAGAGAATCATCCAGACTGGGTGGAAAAATGTTTGCCGAGATTTCAGAAAACCAGTACTTTTGGACGCTTGGCACACCTTTCCAATGAAAATGTCTTTAGATAGTCTCTGCTTAGGGCTGCTTCAAGAGGAAACAAACCTTAGAGACAGAACATAGAACTACTTTATTTTGTCAATTTTCAAAGAGCTAGCACAAACCGTGTATCATTTAGAGTTCCCAACACATCTATCTATATAGGAGAAAACAGAGTGAAACCTAAAAATTCAAACTCTTACTGGAAACGATCGCTTCAACCTAGAAGAGTGAAATTGGGCGGCCAAGTGGACTTAGTGAACTGATCATTACCACAGAGAATCATCAAGATTGGGTGAAAAAATGTTTGCCGAGATTTCAGAAAACCATTAATTTTGGACGCTAGGCACACGTTTCCAATGAAAGTGTATTTAGGCAGTCTCTAGTTAGGGCTGCTTCAAGAGAAAACAAACCATAGAGACAGAACCTAAATCTACTTTATTTTGTCAATTTTCAAAGAGCTAGCACAAACCGTGTTTCATTTAGAGTTCCCAACACATCTATGTATATTGGAGAAAACAGAGTGAACCCTAAAAATTCAAACTCTTACTGGAATCGAACGCTTCAACCTAGAAGAGTGAAAATTGGGCAGCCAAGTGGACTTAGTGAACTGATCACTACCACAGGGTATCATCAAGATTGGGGCAAAAAATTTTTGCCGAGATTTCAGAAAACCAGTACTTTTGGACGCTTGGCACACCATTCCAATGAAAGTGTATTTAGGCAGTCTCTAGTTAGGGCTGCTTCAAGAGGAAACAAACCATAGAGACAGAACTTAGAACTAGTTTTTTTTGTCAATTTTCAAAGAGCTAGCACAAACCGTGTTTCATTTAGAGTTCCCAACTCATCTATCTATATAGGAGAAAACAGAGTGAAACCTAAAAATTCAAACTATTAGCGGAAACGAACGCTTCAACCTAGAATAGTGAAAATTTGGCAGCCAAGTGGGCTTAGTGAACTGATCATTACCACAATGTCTCACCAAGATTGGGTGAAAAAATGTTTGCCGAGATTTCAGAAAACCAGTAATTTTGGACGCTTGGCACACGTTTCCAATGAAAGTGTATTTAGGCAGTCTCTAGTTAGGGCTGCTTCAAGAGAAAACAAAACATAGAGACAGAACCTAAATCTACTTTATTTTGTCATTTTTCAAAGAGCTAGCACAAACCGTGTTTCATTTAGAGTTCCAAACACATCTATCTATATAGGAGAAAACACAGTGAAACCTAAAAATTCAAACTATTACTGGAAACGAACGCTTCAACCTAGAAGAGTGAAAAATTGGGCAGCCAAGGGGACTTAGTGAACTGATCATTACCACAGAGAATCATCAAGATTGGGTGAAAAAAATTTTGCCGAGATTTCAGAAAACCAGTACTTTTGGACGCTTGGCACACCTTTCCAATGAAAATGTCTTTAGGCAGTCTCTGCTTAGAGCTGCTTCAAGAGGAAACAAACCATAGAGACAGAACCTAAAACTACTTTATTTTGTCAATTTTCAAAGAGCTAGCACAAACCGTGTTTCATTTAGAGTTCCCAACACATCTATCTATATAGGAGAAAACAGAGTGAAACCTAAAAATTCAAACTCTTACTGGAAACCAACGCTTCAACCCAGAAGAGTGAATATTGGGCAGCCAAGTGGGCTTAGTGAACTGATCATTACCATAGAGAATCATCAAGATTGGGTGAAAAAATGTTTGCCGAGATTTCAGAAAACCAGTGCTTTTGGACGCTTGGCACACCTTTCCAATGAAAGTGTACTTAGGCAGTCTCTAGTTAGGGCTGCTTCAAGAGGAAACAAACCATGGAGACAGAACCTAAAACTACTTTATTTTGTCAATTTTCAAAGAGCTAGCACAAACCGTGTTTCATTTAGAGTTCCCAACACATCTATGTATATTGGAGAAAACAGAGTGAACCCTGAAAATTCAAACTCTTACTGGAATCGAACGCTTCAACCTATAAGAGTGAAAATTGGGCAGCCAAGTGGATATGTGAACTGATCACTACCACAGAGAATCATCAAGATTGGGGGAAAAAAATTTTGCCGAGATTTCAGAAAACCAGTGCTTTTTGACGCTTGGCACACCTTTCCAATGAAAGTGTACTTAGGCAGTCTCTAGTTAGGGCTGCTTCAAGAGGAAACAAACCATAGAGACAGAACCTAAAACTATTTTGTCAATTTTCAAAGAGCTAGCACAAACCGTGTTTCATTTAGAGTTCCCAACACATCTATCTATATATGAGAAAACAGAGTGAAAATAACAATTCAAACTCTTACTGGAAACGAACGATTCAACCTAGAAGAGTGAATATTGGGCAGCGAAGTGGGCTTAGTGAACTGATCATTACCACAGAGAATCATCAAGATTGGGTGAAAAAATGTTTGCCGAGATTTCTGAAAACCAGTAATTTTGGACGCTTGGCAAACGTTTCCAATGAAAGTGTATTTAGGCAGTCTCTAGTTAGGGCTGCTTCAAGAGAAAACAAACCATAGAGACACAACCTAAATGTACTTTATTTTGTCAATTTTCAAAGAGCTAGCACAAACCGTGTTTCATTTAGAGTTCCAAACACATCTATCTATATAGGAGAAAACACAGTGAAACCTAAAAATTCAAACTCTTACTGGAAACGAACGCTTCAACCTAGAAGAGTGAAAATTGGGCAGCCAAGTGGATGTAGTGAACTGATCATTACCACAGAGAATCATCCAGATTGGGTGGAAAAATGTTTGCCGAGATTTCAGAAAACCAGTACTTTTGGACGCTTGGCACACCTTTCCAATGAAAATGTCTTTAGACAGTCTCTGCTTAGGGCTGCTTCAAGGGGAAACAAATTTAGAGACAGAACTTAGAACTACTTTATTTTGTCAATTTTCAAAGAGCTAGCACAAACCGTGTTTCATTTAGAGTTCCCAACACATCTATCTATATAGGAGAAAACAGAGTGAAACCTAAAAATGCAAACTCTTACTGGAAACGAATGCTTCAACCTAGAAGAGTGAAAATTGGACGGCAAAGTGGACTTAGTGAACTGATCATTACCACAGAGAATCATCAAGATTGGGTGAAAAAATGTTTGCCGAGATATCAGAAAACCAGTAATTTTGGACGCTAGGCAGACGTTTCCAATGAAAGTGTATTTAGGCAGTCTCTAGTTAGGGCTGCTTCAAGAGAAAACCAACCATAGAGACAGAACTTAAATCTACTTTATTTTGTCAATATTCAAAGAGCTAGCACAAACCGTGTTTCATTTAGAGTTCCCAAAACATCTATGTATATTGGAGAAAACAGAGTGAACCCTAAAAATTCAAACTCTTACTGGAATCGAACGCTTCAACCTAGAAGAGTGAAAATTGGGCAGCCAAGTGGACTTAGTGAACTGATCACTACCACAGAGAATCATCCAGATTGGGTTAAAAAAATGTTTGCCGAGATTTCAGAAAACGAGTACTTTTGGACGCTTGGCACACGTTTCCAATGAAAGTGTATTTAGGCAGTCTCCAGTTAGGGCTGCTTGAAGAGGAAACAAACCATAGAGACAGAACCTAAAACTACTTTATTTTGTCAATTTTCAAAGAGCTAGCACAAACCGTGTTTCATTTAGAGTTCCCAACACGTCTATCTATAAAGGAGAAAACAGAGTGAAACCTAAAAATTCAAACTCTTACTGGAAACGAACGCTTCAACCTAGAAGAGTGAATATTGGGCAGCCAAGTGGGCTTAGTGAACTGATCATTACCACAGAGAATCATCAATATTGGGTGAAAAAATGTTTGCCGAGATTTCAGAAAACCAGTACTTTTGGACGCTAGGCACACGTTTCCAATGAAAGTGTATTTAGGCAGTCTCTAGTTAGGGCTGCTTCAAGAGAAAACAAACCATAGAGACAGAAACTAAATCTACTTTATTTTGTCAATTTTCGAAGAGCTAGCAAAAACCATGTTTCATTCAGAGTTCCAAACACATCTATCTATATAGGAGAAAACAGAGTGAAACCTAAAAATTCAAACTCTTACTGGAAACGAACGCTTCAACCTAGAAGAGTGAAAATTGGGCAGCCAAGTGGACTTAGTGAACTGATCATTACCACAGAGAATCATCAAGATTGGGTGAAAAAATGTTTGCCGAGATTTCAGAAAACCAGTAATTTTGGACGCTAGGCACACGTTTCCAATGAAAGTGTATTTAGGCAGTCTCTAGTTAGGGCTGCTTCAAGAGAAAACAAACCATAGAGACAGAACCTAAATCTACTTTATTTTGTCAATTTTCAAAGAGCTAGCACAAACCGTGTTTCATTTAGAGTTCCCAACACATCTATGTATATTGGAGAAAACAGAGTGAACCCTGAAAATTCAAACTCTTACTGGAATCGAACGCTTCAACCTAGAAGAGTGAAAATTGGGCAGCCAAGTGGATATGTGAACTGATCACTAACACAGAGAATCATCAAGATTGGGGGAAAAAAATTTTGCCGAGATTTCAGAAAACCAGTACTTTTGGACGCTTGGCACACCTTTCCAATGAAAGTGTATTTAGGCAGTCTCTAGTTAGGGCTGCTTCAAGAGGAAACAAACCATAGAGACAGAACCTAAAACTACTTTATTTTGTCAATTTTCAAAGAGCTAGCACAAACCGTGTTTCATTTAGAGTTCCCAACACATCTATCTATATAGGAGAAAACAGAGTGAAACCTAAAAATTCAAACTATTAGTGGAAACGAACGCTTCAACCTAGAATAGTGAAAATTTGGCAGCCAAGTGGGCTTAGTGAACTGATCATTACCACAATGTCTCATCAAGATTGGGTGAAAAAAGGTTTGCCGAGATTTCAGAAAACCAGTAATTTTGGACCCTGGCACACGTTTCCAATGAAAGTGTATTTAGGCAGTCTCTAGTTAGGGCTGCTTCAAGAGAAAACAAACCATAGAGACAGAACCTAAATCTACTTTATTTTGTCAATTTTCAAAGAGCTAGCACAAACCGTGTTTCATTTAGAGTTCCAAACACATCTATCTATATAGGAGAAAACACAGTGAAACCTAAAAATTCAAACTATTACTGGAAACGAACGCTTCAACCTAGAAGAGTGAAAATTGGGAAGCCAAGTTGACTTAGTGAACTGATCACTACCACAGAGAATCATCCAGATTGGGTGAAAAAATGTTTACCGAGATTTCAGAAAACCAGTACTTTTGGACGCTTGGCACACGTTTCCAATGAAAGTGTATTTAGGCAGTCTCCAGATAGGGCTGCTTGAAGAGGAAACAAACCATAGAGACAGAACCTAAAACTACTTTATTTTGTCAATTTTCAAAGAGCTAGCACAAACCGTGTTTCATTTAGAGTTCCCAACACATCTATCTATATAGGAGAAAACAGAGTGAAACCTAAAAATTCAAACTCTTACTGGAAACCAACGCTTCAACCCAGAAGAGTGAATATTGGGCAGCCAAGTGGGCTTAGTGAACTGATCATTACCATAGAGAATCATCAAGATTGGGTGAAAAAATGTTTGCCGAGATTTCAGAAAACCAGTGCTTTTGGACGCTTGGCACACCTTTCCAATGAAAGTGTACTTAGGCAGTCTCTAGTTAGGGCTGCTTCAAGAGGAAACAAACCATGGAGACAGAACCTAAAACTACTTTATTTTGTCAATTTTCAAAGAGCTAGCACAAACCGTGTTTCATTTAGAGTTCCCAACACATCTATGTATATTGGAGAAAACAGAGTGAACCCTGAAAATTCAAACTCTTACTGGAATCGAACGCTTCAACCTAGAAGAGTGAAAATTGGGCAGCCAAGTGGATATGTGAACTGATCACTACCACAGAGAATCATCAAGATTGGGGGAAAAAAATTTTGCCGAGATTTCAGAAAACCAGTGCTTTTTGACGCTTGGCACACCTTTCCAATGAAAGTGTACTTAGGCAGTCTCTAGTTAGGGCTGCTTCAAGAGGAAACAAACCATGGAGACAGAACCTAAAACTACTTTATTTTGTCTATTTTCAAAGAGCTAGCACAAACCGTGTTTCATTTAGAGTTCCCAACATATCTATCTATATAGGAGAAAACACAGTGAAACCTAAAAATTCAAACTATTAGTGGAAACGAACGCTTCAACCTAGAAGAGTGAAAATTGGGCAGCCAAGTGGACGTAGTGAACTGATCATTACCACAGAGAATCATCAAGATTGGGTGGAAAAATGTTTGCCGAGATTTCAGAAAACCAGTACTTTTGGACGCATGGCACACCTTTCCAATGAAAATGTCTTTAGGCAGTCTCTGCTTAGGGCTGCTTCAAGAGGAAACAAACCTTAGAGACAGAACTTAGAACTACTTTATTTTGTCAATTTTCAAAGAGCTAGCACAAACCGTGTTTCATTTAGAGTTCCCAACACATCTATCTATATAGGAGAAAACAGAGTGAAACCTAAAAATTCAAACTCTTACTGGAAACGAACGCTTCAACCTAGAAGAGTGAAAATTGGGCAGCCAAGTGGACTTAGTGAACTGATCATTACCACAGAGAATCATCAAGATTGGGTGAAAAAATGTTTGCCGAGATTTCAGAAAACCAGTAATTTTGGACGCTTGGCACACGTTTCCAATGAAAGTGTATTTAGGCAGTCTCTAGTTAGGGCTGCTTCAAGAGAAAACAAACCATAGAGACATAACCTAAATCTACTTTATTTTGTCAATTTTCAAGAGCTAGCACAAACCGTGTTTCATTTAGAGTTCCAAACACATCTATCTATATAGGAGAAAACACAGTGAAACCTAAAAATTCAAACTATTACTGGAAACGAACGCTTCAACCTAGAAGAGTGAACATTGGGAAGCCAAGTTGACTTAGTGAACTGATCACTACCACAGAGAAGCATCCAGATTGGGTGAAAAAATGTTTGCTGAGATTTCAGAAAACCAGTACTTTTGGACGCTTGGCACACGTTTCCAATGAAAGTGTATTTAGGCAGTCTCTAGTTATGGCTGCTTGTAGAGGAAACAAACCATAGAGACAGAACCTAAAACTACTTTATTTTGTCAATTTTCAAAGAGCTAGCACAAACCGTGTTTCATTTAGAGTTCCCAACACATCTATGTATATAGGAGAAAACAGAGTGAAACCTAAAAATTCAAACTCTTACTGGAAACGAACGCTTCAACCTAGAAGAGTGAAAATTGGGCGGCCAAGTGGACTTGGTGAACTGATCATTACCACAGAGAATCATCAAGATTGGGTGAAAAAATGTTTGCTGAGATTTCAGAAAACCAGTACTTTTGGACGCTTGGCACACGTTTCCAATGAAAGTGTATTTAGGCAGTCTCTAGTTATGGCTGCTTGTAGAGGAAACAAACCATAGAGACAGAACCTAAAACTACTTTATTTTGTCAATTTTCAAAGAGCTAGCACAAACCGTGTTTCATTTAGAGTTCCCAACACATCTATGTATATAGGAGAAAACAGAGTGAAACCTAAAAATTCAAACTATTACTGGAAACGAACGCTTCAACCTAGAATAGTGAAAATTGGGCAGCCAAGTGGGCTTAGTGAACTGATCATTACCACAATGTCTCATCATGATTGGGTGAAAAAATTTTGCCGAGATTTCAGAAAAACAGTACTTTTGGACGCTTGGCACACCTTTCCAATGAAAATGTCTTTAGGCAGTCTCTGCTTAGGGCTGCTTCAAGAGGTAACAAACCTTAGAGACAGAACTTAGAACTACTTTATTTTGTCAATTTTCAAAGAGCTAGCACTAACCGTGTTTCATTTAGAGTTCCCAACACATCAATCTATATAGGAGAAAACAGAGAGAAACCTAAAAATTCAAACTCTTACTGCAAACGAACGCTTCTACCTAGAAGAGTGAAAATTGGGTGGCCAAGTGGACTTAGTGAACTGATCATTACCACAGAGAATCATCAAGATTGGGTGAAAAAATGCCGAGATTTCAGAAAGCCAGTAATTTTGGACGCTTGGCACACGTTTCCAATGAAAGTGTATTTAGGCAGTCTCTAGTTAGGGCTGCTTCAAGAGAAAACAAACCATAGAGACAGAACCTAAATCTACTTTATTTTGTCAATTTTCAAAGAGCTAGCACAAACCGTGTTTCATTTAGAGTTCCCAACATATCTATCTATATAGGAGAAAACAGAGTGAAACCTAAAAATTCATACTCTTACTGGAAACGAACGCTTCAACCTAGAAGAGTGAAAATTGGGCGGCCAAGTGGACTTGGTGAACTGATCATTACCACAGAGAATCATCAAGATTGGGTGAAAAAATGTTTGCCGAGATTTCAGAAAACCAGTAATTTTGGACGCTTGGCACACGTTTCCAATGAAAGTGTATTTAGGCAGTCTCTAGTTAGGGCTGCTTCAAGAGAAAACAAACCATAGAGACAGAACCTAAATCTACTTTACTTTGTCAATTTTCAAAGAGCTAGCACAAACCGTGTTTCATTTAGAGTTCCAAACACATATATCTATATAGGAGAAAACACAGTGAAACCTAAACATTCAAACTCTTACTGGAAACGAACGCTTCAACCTAGAAGAGTGAAAATTGGGCAGCCAAGTGGACTTAGTGAACTGATCATTACCACAATGTCTCATCATGATTGGGTGAAAAAAGGTTTGCCGAGATTTCAGAAAACCAGTAATTTTGGACGCTTGGCACACGTTTCCAATGAAAGTGTATTTAGGCAGTCTCTAGTTAGGGCTGCTTCAAGAGAAAACAAACCATAGAGAAAGAACCTAAATCTACTTTATTTTGTCAATTTTCAAAGAGCTAGCACAAACCGTGTTTCATTTAGAGTTCCAAACACTTCTATCTATATAGGAGAAAACAGAGTGAAACCTAAAAATTCAAACTATTACTGGAAACGAACGCTTCAACCTAGAATAGTGAAAATTGGGCAGAAAAGTGGGCTTAGTGAACTGATCATTACCACAATGTCTCATCATGATTGGGTGAAAAAAATTTTGCCGAGATTTCAGAAAAACAGTACTTTTGGACGCTTGGCACACCTTTCCAATGAAAATGTCTTTAGGCAGTCTCTGCTTAGGGCTGCTTCAAGAGGAAACAAACCTTAGAGACAGAACTTAGAACTACTTTATTTTGTCAATTTTCAAAGAGCTAGCACTAACCGTGTTTCATTTAGAGTTCCCAACACATCAATCTATATAGGAGAAAACAGAGAGAAACCTAAAAATTCAAACTCTTACTGGAAACGAACGCTTCTACCTAGAAGAGTGAAAATTGGGTGGCCAAGTGGACTTAGTGAACTGATCATTACCACAGAGAATCATCAAGATTGGGTGAAAAAATGCCGAAATTTCAGAAAACCAGTAATTTTGGACGCTTGGCACACGTTTCCAATGAAAGTGTATTTAGGCAGTCTCTAGTTAGGGCTGCTTCAAGAGAAAACAAACCATAGAGACAGAACCTAAATCTACTTTATTTTGTCAATTTTCAAAGAGCTAGCACAAACCGTGTTTCATTTAGAGTTCCCAGCACATCTATCTATATGGGAGAAAACAGAGTGAAACCTAAAAATTCAAACTCTTACTGGAAACGAACGCTTCAAACTAGAAGAGTGAAAATTGGGCAGCCAAGTGGACGTAGTGAACTGTTCATTACCACAGAGAATCATCAAGATTGGGTGAAAAAATGTTTGCCGAGATTTCAGAAAACCAATACTTTTGGTCGCTTGGCACACGTTTCGAATGAAAGTGTATTTAGGCAGTCTCTAGTTAGGGCTGCTTCAAGAGGAAACAATCCATAGAGACACAACCTAAATCTACTTTATTTTGTCAATTTTCAAGGAGCTAGCACAAACCGCGTTTCATTTAGAGTTCCAAACACATCTATCTATATAGGAGAAAACACAGTGAAACCTAAAAATTCAAACTCTTACTAGAAACGAACGCTTCAACCTAGAAGAGTGAAAATTGGGCAGCAAGTGGGCTTAGTGAACTGATCACTACCACAGAGAATCATCAAGATTGGGTGAAAAAATGTTTGCCGAGATTTCAGAAAACCAGTACTTTTGGACGCTTGGCACACCTTTCCAATGAAAGTGTATTTAGGCAGTCTCTAGTTAGGGCTGCTTCAAGAGAAAACAAACCATAGAGACAGAACCTAAATCTACTTTATTTTGTCAATTTTCAAAGAGCTAGCACAAACCGTGTTTCATTTAGAGTTCCAAACACATCTATCTATATAGGAGCAAACACAGTGAAACCTAAAAATTCAAACTCTTACTGGAAACGAACGCTTCAACCTAGAAGAGTGAAAATTGGGCAGCCAAGTGGACGTAGTGAACTGATCATTACCACAGAGAATCATCAAGATTGGGTATAAAAATGTTTGCCGAGATTTCAGAAAACCAGTACTTTTGGACGCTTTGCACACCTTTCCAATGAAAATGTCTTTAGGCAGTCTGTGCTTAGGGCTGCTTCAAGAGGAAACAAACCTTAGAGACAGAACTTAGAACTACTTTATTTTGTCAATTTTCAATGAGCTAGCAAAAACCGTGTTTCATTTAGAGATCCCAACACATCTATCTATATATGAGAAAACAGAGTGAAATCTAAAAATTCAAACTCTTACTGGAAACGAACGCTTCAACCTAGAAGAGTGAAAATTGGGCAGCCAAGGGGACTTAGTGATCTGATCATTACCACAGAGAATCATCAAGATTGGGTGAAAAAATGTTTGCTGAGATTTCAGAAAACCAGTACTTTTGGACGCTTGGCACACTTTTCCAATGAAAGTGTATTTATGCAGTCTCTAGTTAGGGCTGCTTCAAGAGGAAACAAACCATAGAGACAGAACCTAAATCTACTTTATTTTGTCAATTTTCAAAGAGCTAGCACAAACGTGTTTCATTTAGAGTTCCCAACACATCTATCTATATAGGAGAAAACAGAGTGAAACCTGAAATTCAAACTCTTACTGGAATCGAATGCTTCAACCTAGAAGTGTGGAAATTGGGCAGGCAAGTGGACTTAGTGAACTGATCCACTACCACAGAGAATCATCAAGATTGGGTGAAAAAAATTTTGCCGAGATTTCAGAAAACCAGTACTTTTGGACGCTTGGCACACCTTTCCAATGAAAGTGTATTTAGGCAGTCTCTAGTTAGGGCTGCTTCAAGAGGAAACAAACCATAGAGACAGAACCAGAACTACTTTATTTTGTCAATTTTCAAAGAGCTAGCACAAACCGTGTTTCATTTAGAGTTCCCAGCACATCTATCTATATGGGAGAAAACAGAGTGAAACCTAAAAATTCAAACTCTTACTGGAAACGAACGCTTCAAACTAGAAGAGTGAAAATTGGGCAGCCAAGTGGACGTAGTGAACTGTTCATTACCACAGAGAATCATCAAGATTGGGTGAAAAAATGTTTGCCGAGATTTCAGAAAACCAATACTTTTGGTCGCTTGGCACACGTTTCGAATGAAAGTGTATTTAGGCAGTCTCTAGTTAGGGCTGCTTCAAGAGGAAACAATCCATAGAGACACAACCTAAATCTACTTTATTTTGTCAATTTTCAAGGAGCTAGCACAAACCGCGTTTCATTTAGAGTTCCAAACACATCTATCTATATAGGAGAAAACACAGTGAAACCTAAAATTCAAACTCTTACTAGAAACGAACGCTTCAACCTAGAAGAGTGAAAATTGGGCAGCAAGTGGGCTTAGTGAACTGATCACTACCACAGAGAATCATCAAGATTGGGTGAAAAAATGTTTGCCGAGATTTCAGAAAACCAGTACTTTTGGACGCTTGGCACACCTTTCCAATGAAAGTGGATTTTAGGCAGTCTCTAGTTAGGGCTGCTTCAAGAGAAAACAAACCATAGAGACAGAACCTAAATCTACTTTATTTTGTCAATTTTCAAAGAGCTAGCACAAACCGTGTTTCATTTAGAGTTCCAAACACATCTATCTATATAGGAGCAAACACAGTGAAACCTAAACATTCAAACTCTTACTGGAAACGAACGCTTCAACCTAGAAGAGTGAAAATTGGGGAGCCAAGTGGACTTAGTGAACTGATCATTACCACAGAGAATCATCAAGATTCGGTGGAAAAATGTTTGCCGAGATTTCAGAAAACCAGTACTTTTGGACGCTTGGCACACCTTTTTAATGAAAGTGTTTTTAGGCAGTCTCTAGGTAGGGCTTCTTCAAGAGGAAACAATCCATTGAGACAGAACATAAAACTACTTTATTTTGTCAATTTTCAAAGATCTAGCACAAACCGTGTTTCATTTAGAGTTCCCAACACATCTATCTATATAAGAGAACATAGAGTGAAACCTGAAAATTCAAACTCTTACTGGAATCGAACGCTTCAACCTAGAAGAGTGAAAATTGGGCATCCAAGTGGACTTAGTGAACTGATCACTACCACAGAGAATCATCACGATTGGGTGAAAAAAATTTTGCCGAGATTTCAGAAAACCAGAACTTTTGGACGCTTGGCACACCTTTCCAATGAAAGTGTATTTAGCCAGTCTCTTGTTAGGGCTGCTTCAAGAGGAAACAATCCTTAGAGACAGAACTTAGAACTACTTTATTTTGTCAATTTTCGAAGAGCTAGCACAAACCGTGTTTCATTTAGAGTTCCCAACACATCAATCTATATAGGAGAAAACAGAGTGAAACCTAAAAATTCAAACTCTTACTGGAAACGAACGCTTCAACCTAGAAGAGTGAAAATTGGGTGGCCAAGTGGACTTAGTGAACTGATCATTACCACAGAGAATCATCAAGATTGGGTGAAATAATGCCGATATTTCAGAAAACCAGTAATTTTGGACGCTTGGCACACGTTTCCAATGAAAGTGTATTTAGGCAGTCTCTAGTTAGGGCTGCTTCAAGAGAAAACAAACCATAGAGACAGAACCTAAATCTACTTTATTTTGTCAATTTTCAAAGAGCTAGCACAAACCGTGTTTCATTTAGAGTTCCAAACACATCAATCTATATACGAGAAAACACAGTGAAACCTAAAAATTCAAACTATTACTGGAAACGAACGCTTCAACCTAGAAGAGTGAACATTGGGAAGCCAAGTTGACTTAGTGAACTGATCACTACCACAGAGAATCATCCAGATTGGGTGAAAAAATGTTTGCCGAGATTTCAGAAAACCAGTACTTTTGGACGCTTGGCACACGTTTCCAATGAAAGTGTATTTAGGCAGTCTCCAGTTATGGCAGCTTGTAGAGGAAACAAACCATAGAGACAGAACCTAAAACTACTTTATTTTGTCAATTTTCAAAGAGCTAGCACTAACCGTGTTTCATTTAGAGTTCCCAACACATCTATCTATATAGGAGAAAACAGAGTGAAACCTAAAAATTCAAACTCTTACTGGAAACGAACACTTCAACCTAGAAGAGTGAATATTGGGCAGCCAAGTGGGCTTAGTGAACTGATCATTACCATAGAGAATCATCAAGATTGGGTGAAAAAATGTTTGCCGAGATTTCAGAAAACCAGTGCTTTTGGACGCTTGGCACAACTTTCCAATGAAAGTGTACTTAGGCAGTCTCTAGTTAGGGCTGCTTCAAGAGGAAACAAACCATGGAGACAGAACCTAAAACTACTTTATTTTGTCAATTTTCAAAGAGCTAGCACAAACCGTGTTTCATTTAGAGTTCCAAACACATCTATCTATATAGGAGAAAACACAGTGAAACCTAAAAATTCAAACTCTTACTGGAATCGAACGCTTCAACCTAGAAGAGTGAAAATTGGGCAGCCAAGGGGACTTAGTGAACTGATCATTACCACAGAGAATCATCCAGATTGGTTGAAAAAATGTTTGCCGAGATTTCAGAAAACCAGTACTTTTGGACACTTGGCACACCTTTTTAATGAAAGTGTTTTTAGGCAGTCTCTAGTTAGGGCTGCTTCAAGAGGAAACAAACCATAGAAAGAGAACTTAGAACTACTTTATTTTGTCAATTTTCAAAGAGCTAGCACAAACCGTGTTTCATTTAGAGTTCCAAACACATCTATCTATATAGGAGAAAACAGAGTGAAACCTAAAAATTCAAACTCTTACTGGAAACGAACGCTTCAACCTAGAATTGTGAAAATTGGGCAGCCAAGTGGGCTTAGTGAACTGATCATTACCACAATGTCTCATCAAGATTGGGTGAAAAAAATTTTGCCGAGATTTCAGAAAACCAGTACTTTTGGACGCTTGGCACACCTTTCCAATGAAAATGTCTTTAGGCAGTCTCTGCTTACGGCTGCTTCAAGAGGAAACAAACCTTAGAGACAGAACTTAGAACTACTTTATTTTGTCAATTTTCAAAGAGCTAGCACAAACCGTGTTTCATTTAGAGTTCCCAACACATCAATCTATATAGGAGAAAACAGAGTGAAACCTAAAAATTCAAACTCTTACTGGAAACGAACGCTTCAACCTAGAAGAGTGAAAATTCGGTGGCCAAGTGGACTTAGTGAACTGATCATTACCACAGAGAATCATCAAGATTGGGTGAAAAAATGCCGAGATTTCAGAAAACCAGTAATTTTGGACGCTTGGCACACGTTTCCAATGAAAGTGTATTTAGGCAGTCTCTAGTTAGGGCTGCTTCAAGAGAAAACAAACCATAGAGACAGAACCTAATTCTACTTTATTTTGTCACTTTTCAAAGAGCTAGCACAAACCGTGTTTCATTTAGAGTTCCAAACACATCAATCTATATAGGAGAAAACACAGTGAAACCTAAAAATTCAAACTATTACTGGAAACGAACGCTTCAACCTAGAAGAGTGAACATTGGGAAGCCAAGTTGACTTAGTGAACTGATCACTACCACAGAGAATCATCCAGATTGGGTGAAAAAATGTTTGCCGAGATTTCAGAAAACCAGTACTTTTGGACGCTTGGCACACGTTTCCAATGAAAGTGTATTTAGGCAGTCTCCAGTTATGGCTGCTTGTAGAGGAAACAAACCATAGAGACAGAACCTAAAACTACTTTATTTTGTCAATTTTCAAAGAGCTAGCACTAACCGTGTTTCATTTAGAGTTCCCAACACATCTATCTATATAGGAGAAAACAGAGTGAAACCTAAAAATTCAAACTCTTACTGGAAACGAACGCTTCAAACTAGAAGAGTGAATATTGGGCAGCCAAGTGGGCTTAGTGAACTGATCATTACCATAGAGAATCATCAAGATTGGGTGAAAAAATGTTTGCCGAGATTTCAGAAAACCAGTGCTTTTGGACGCTTGGCACACCTTTCCAATGAAAGTGTACTTAGGCAGCCTCTAGTTAGGGCTGCTTCAAGAGGAAACAAACCATGGAGACAGAACCTAAAACTACTTTATTTTGTCAATTTTCAAAGAGCTAGCACAAACCGTGTTTCATTTAGAGTTCCCCACACATCTATCTATATAGGAGAAAACACAGTGAAACCTAAAAATTCAAACTCTTACTGGAAACGAACGCTTCAACCTAGAAGAGTGAAAATTGGGCAGCCAAGGGGACTTAGTGAACTGATCATTACCACAGAGAATCATCCAGATTGGGTGAAAAAATGTTTGCCGAGATTTCAGAAAACCAGTACTTTTGGACGCTTGGCACACCTTTTTAATGAAAGTGTTTTTAGGCAGTCTCTAGTTAGGGCTGCTTCAAGAGGAAACAAACCATAGAGACAGAACTTAGAACTACTTTATTTTGTCAATTTTCCAAGAGCTAGCACAAACCGTGTTTCATTTAGAGTTCCCAACACATCTATCTATATAGAGAAAACAGAGTGAAACCTAAAAATTCAAACTCTTACTGGAAACGAACGCTTCAACCTAGAAGACTGAAAATTGGGCAGCCAAGTGGGCTTAGTGAACTGATCATTACCACAATGTCTCATCAAGATTTTGTAAAAAAAGTTTGCCGAGATTTCAGAAAACCAGTATTTTTGGACGCTTGGCACACCTTTCCAATGAAAATGTCTTTAGGCAGTCTCTGCTTAGGGCTGCCTCAAGAGGAAACAAACCTTAGAGAGAGAACTTAGAACTACTTTATTGTGTCAATTTTCAAAGAGCTAGCACAAACCGTGTTTCATTTAGAGTTCCCAACACATCTATCTATATAGGAGAAAACAGAGTTAAACCTAAAAATTCAAACTCTTACTGGAAACGAACGCTTCAACCTAGAAGAGTGAAAATTGGGCGGCCAAGTGGAATTAGTGAACTGATCATTACCACAGAGAATCATTAAGATTGGGTGAAAAAATGTTTGCCGAGATTTCAGAAAACAAGTATTTTGGACACTTGGCATACGTTTCCAATGAAAGTGTATTTAGGCAGTCTCTAGTTAGGGCTGCTTCAAGAGAAAACAAAACATAGAGACAGAACCTAAATCTACTTTATTTTGTCAATTTTCAAAGAGCTAGCACAAACCGTGTTTCATTTAGAGTTCCCAACACATCTATCTATATAGGAGAAAACAGAGTGAAACCTAAAAATTCAAACTCTTACTGGAAACGAACGCTTCAACCTAGAAGAGTGAAAATTGGGCAGCCAAGGGGACTTAGTGAACTGATCATTACCACAGAGAATCATCAAGATTGGGTGGAAAAATGTTTGCCGAGATTTCTGAAAACCACTACTTTTGGACGCTCTGCACACCTTTCCAATGAAAGTGTATTTAGGCAGTCTCTAGTTAGGGCTGCTTCAAGAGGAAACAAACCATAGAGACAGAACCCAAATCTACTTTATTTTGTCAATTTTCAAAGAGCTAGCACAAACCGTGTTTCATTTAGAGTTCCCAACACATCTATCTATATAGGAGAAAACAGAGTGAAACCTAAAAATTCAAACTCTTACTGGAATCGAACGCTTCAACCTAGAAGTTTGAAAATTGGGCAGCCATGTGGACTTAGTGAACTGATCACTACCACAGAGAATCATCAAGATTGGGTGAAAAAAATTTTGCCGAGATTTCAGAAAACCAGTACTTTTGGACGCTTGGCACACGTTTCCAATGAAAGTGTATTTAGGCAGTCTCTAGTTAGGGCTGCTTCAAGAGGAAACAAACCATAGAGACAGAACTTAGAACTACTTTATTTTCTCAATTTTCAAAGAGCTAGCTCAAACCATGTTTCATTTAGAGTTCCCAACACATCTATCTACATAGGAGAAAACAGAGTGAAACCTAAAAATTCAAACTCTTACTGGAAACGAACGCTTCAACCTAGAATAGTGAAAATTGGGCAGCCAAGTGGGCTTAGTGAACTGATCATTACCACAATGTCTCATCAAGATTGGGTGAAAAAAGGTTTGCCGAGATTTCAGAAAACCAGTACTTTTGGACGCTTGGCACACCTTTCCAATGAAAATGTCTTTAGGCAGTCTCTGCTTATTGCTGCTTCAAGAGGAAACAAACCTTAGAGACAGAACTTAGAACTACTTTATTTTCTCAATTTTCAAAGAGCTAGCACAAACCGTGTTTCATTTAGAGTTCCCAACACATCAATCTATATAGGAGAAAACAGAGTGAAACCTAAAAATTCAAACTCTTACTGGAAACGAACGCTTCAACCTAGAAGAGTGAAAATTGGGTGGCCAAGTGGACTTAGTGAACTGATCATTACCACAGAGAATCATCAAGATTGGGTGAAAAAATGCCGAGATTTCAGAAAAGCAGTAATTTTGGACGCTTGGCACACGTTTCCAATGAAAGTGTATTTAGGCAGTCTCCAGTTGGGGCTGCTTCAAGAGAAAACAAACCATAGAGACAGAACCTAATTCTACTTTATTTTGTCAATTTTCAAAGAGCTAGCACAAACCGTGTTTCATTTAGAGTTCCAAACACATCAATCTATATAGGAGAAAACACAGTGAAACCTAAAAATTCAAACTATTACTGGAAACGAACGCTTCAACCTAGAAGACTGAAAATTGGGCAGCCAAGTGGGCTTAGTGAACTGATCATTACCACAATGTCTCATCAAGATTGGGTAAAAAAAGTTTGCCGAGATTTCAGAAAACCAGTATTTTTGGACGCTTGGCACACCTTTCCAATGAAAATTCTTTAGGCAGTCTCTGCTTAGGGCTGCTTCAAGAGGAAACAAACCTTAGAGACAGAACTTAGAACTACTTTATTTTGTCAATTTTCAAAGAGCTAGCACAAACCGTGTTTCATTTAGAGTTCCCAACACATCTATGTATATAGGAGAAAACAGAGTGAAACGTAAAAATTCAAACTCTTACTGGAAACGAACGCTTCAAATAGAAGAGTGAAAATTGGGCGGCCAAGTGGAATTACTGAACTGATCATTACCACAGAGAATCATTAAGATTGGGTGAAAAAATGTTTGCCGAGATTTCAGAAAACAAGTAATTTTGGACACTTGGCACACGTTTCCAATGAAAGTGTATTTAGGCAGTCTCTAGTTAGGGCTGCTTCAAGAGAAAACAAAACATAGAGACAGAACCTAAATCTACTTTATTTTGTCAATTTTCAAAGAGCTAGCACAAACCGTGTTTCATTTAGAGTTCTCAACACATCTATCTATATAGGAGAAAACAGAGTGAAACCTAAAAATTCAAACTCTTACTGGAAACGAACACTTCAACCTAGAAGAGTGAAAATTGGGCAGCCAAGGGGACTTAGTGAACTGATCATTACCACAGAGAATCATCAAGATTGGGTGGAAAAATGTTTGCCGATATTTCAGAAAACCAGTACTTTTGGACGGTTGGCACACCTTTCCAATGAAAGTGTATTTAGGCAGTCTCTAGTTAGGGCTGCTTCAAGAGGAAACAAACCATAGAGACAGAACCCAAATCTACTTTATTTTGTCAATTTTCAAAGAGCTAGCACAAACCGTGTTTCATTTAGAGTTCCCCACACATCTATCTATATAGGAGAAAACTGAGTGAAACCTAAAAATTCAAACTCTTACTGGAAACGAACGCTTCAACCTAGAAGAGTGAAAATTGGGCGGACAAGTGGACTTAGTGAACTGATCATTACCACAGAGAATCATCACGATTGGGTTGAAAAATGTTTGCCGAGATTGCAGAAAACCAGTACTTTTGGACGCTTGGCACACCTTTTTAATGAAAGTGTTTTTAGGCAGTCTCTAGTTAGGGCTTCTTCAAGAGGAAACAATCCATAGTGACAGAACATAAAACTACTTTATTTTGTCAATTTTCAAAGATCTAGCACAAACCGTGTTTCATTTAGAGTTCCCAACACATCTATCTATATAGGAGAAAACAGAGTGAAACCTAAAAATTCAAACTCTTACTGGAATCGAACGCTTCAACCTAGAAGAGTGAAAACTGGGCGGCCACTTTACTTAGTGAACTGATCATTACCACAGAGAATCATCAAGATTGGGTGAAAAAATGTTTGCCGAGATTTCAGAAAACCAGTAATTTTGGACGCTTGTCACACGTTTCCAATGAAAGTGTATTTAGGCTTTCTCCAGTTAGGGCTGCTTGAAGAGGAAAAAAACCATAGAGACAGAACCTAAATCTACTTTATTCTGTCAATTTTCAAGGAGCTAGCACAAACCGCGTTTCATTTAGAGTTCCAAACACATCTATCTATATAGGAGAAAACACAGTGAAACCTAAAAATTCAAACTCTTACTAGAAACGAACGCTTCAACCTAGAAGAGTGAAAATTGGGCAGCAAGTGGGCTTAGTGAACTGATCACTACCACAGAGAACCATCAAGATTGGGTGAGAAAATGTTTGCCGAGATTTCAGAAAACCAGTACTTTTGGACGCTTGGCACACCTTTCCAATGAAAGTGGATTTAGGCAGTCTCTAGTTAGGGCTGCTTCAAGAGAAAACAAACCATAGAGACAGAAGCTAATTCTACTTTATTTTGTCAATTTTCAAAGAGCTAGCACAAACCGTGTTTCATTTAGAGTTCCAAACACATCTATCTATATAGGAGCAAACACAGTGAAACCTAAACATTCAAACTCTTACTGGAAACGAACGCTTCAACCTAGAAGAGTGAAAATTGGGCAGCCAAGGGGACTTAGTGAACTGATCATTACCACAGAGAATCATCAAGATTGGGTGAAAAAATGTTTGCCGAGATTTCAGAAAACCAGTACTTTTAGACGCTTGGCACACGTTTCCAATGAAAGTGTATTTAGG
This sequence comes from Callospermophilus lateralis, assembly GCF_048772815.1. NCBI lineage: Eukaryota > Metazoa > Chordata > Mammalia > Rodentia > Sciuridae > Callospermophilus > Callospermophilus lateralis. The sequence goes on from NW_027515499.1 coordinate 55,814, forward strand.
CAGTCTCCAGTTAGGGCTGCTTGAAGAGGAAACAAACGATAGAGACAGAACCTAAATCTACTTTATTATGTCAATTTTCAAAGAGCTAGCACAAACCGTGTTTCATTTAGAGTTCCCAACACATCTATCTATATAGGAGAAAACAGAGTGAAACCTAAAAATTCAAACTCTTACTGGAATCGAACGCTTCAACCTAGAAGAGTGAAAATTGGGCAGCCAAGTGGACTTAGTGAACTGATCACTACCACAGAGAATCACCAAGAATGGGTGAAGAAAATTTTGCCGAGATTTCAGAAAACCAGTAATTTTGGACGCTAGGCAGACGTTTCCAATGAAAGTGTATTTAGGCAGTCTCTAGTTAGGGCTGCTTCAAGAGAAAACCAACCATAGAGACAGAACTTAAATCTACTTTATTTTGTCAATATTCAAAGAGCTAGCACAAACCGTGTTTCATTTAGAGTTCCCAAAACATCTATGTATATTGGAGAAAACAGAGTGAACCCTAAAAATTCAAACTCTTACTGGAATCGAACGATTCAACCTAGAAGAGTGAAAATTGGGCAGCCAAGTGGACTTAGTGAACTGATCACTACCACAGAGAATCATCCAGATTGGGTTAAAAAAATGTTTGCCGAGATTTCAGAAAACGAGTACTTTTGGACGCTTGGCACACGTTTCCAATGAAAGTGTATTTAGGCAGTCTCCAGTTAGGGCTGCTTGAAGAGGAAACAAACCATAGAGACAGAACCTAAAACTACTTTATTTTGTCAATTTTCAAAGAGCTAGCACAAACCGTGTTTCATTTAGAGTTCCCAACACGTCTATCTATAAAGAAGAAAACAGAGTGAAACCTAAAAATTCAAACTCTTACTGGAAACGAACGCTTCAACCTTGAAGAGTGAATATTGGGCAGCCAAGTAGGCTTAGTGAACTGATCATTACCACAGAGAATCATCAATATTGGGTGAAAAAATGTTTGCCGAGATTTCAGAAAACCAGTACTTTTGGACGCTAGGCACACGTTTCCAATGAAAGTGTATTTAGGCAGTCTCTAGTTAGGGCTGCTTCAAGAGAAAACAAACCATAGAGACAGAAACTAAATCTACTTTATTTTGTCAATTTTCAAAGAGCTATCAAAAACCATGTTTCATTCAGAGTTCCAAACACATCTATCTATATAGGAGAAAACAGAGTGAAACCTAAAAATTCAAACTCTTACTGGAAACGAACGCTTCAACCTAGAAGAGTGAAATTTGGGCAGCCAAGTGGACTTAGTGAACTGATCATTACCACAGAGAATCATCAAGATTGGGTGAAAAAATGTTTGCCGAGATTTCAGAAAACCAGTAATTTTGGACGCTAGGCACACGTTTCCAATGAAAGTGTATTTAGGCAGTCTCTAGTTAGGGCTGCTTCAAGAGAAAACAAACCATAGAGACAGAACCTAAATCTACTTTATTTTGTCAATTTTCAAAGAGCTAGCACAAACCGTGTTTCATTTAGAGTTCCCAACACATCTATGTATATTGGAGAAAACAGAGTGAACCCTGAAAATTCAAACTCTTACTGGAATCGAACGCTTCAACCTAGAAGAGTGAAAATTGGGCAGCCAAGTGGATATGTGAACTGATCACTAACACAGAGAATCATCAAGATTGGGGGAAAAAAATTTTGCCGAGATTTCAGAAAACCAGTACTTTTGGACGCTTGGCACACCTTTCCAATGAAAGTGTATTTAGGCAGTCTCTAGTTAGGGCTGCTTCAAGAGGAAACAAACCATAGAGACAGAACCTAAAACTACTTTATTTTGTCAATTTTCAAAGAGCTAGCACAAACCGTGTTTCATTTAGAGTTCCCAACACATCTATCTATATAGGAGAAAACAGAGTGAAACCTAAAAATTCAAACTATTAGTGGAAACGAACGCTTCAACCTAGAATAGTGAAAATTTGGCAGCCAAGTGGGCTTAGTGAACTGATCATTACCACAATGTCTCATCCAGATTGGGTGAAAAAAGGTTTGCCGATATTTCAGAAAACCAGTAATTTTGGACCCTGGCACACGTTTCCAATGAAAGTGTATTTAGGCAGTCTCTAGTTAGGGCTGCTTCAAGAGAAAACAAACCATAGAGACACAACCTAAATCTACTTTATTTTGTCAATTTTCAAAGAGCTAGCACAAACCGTGTTTCATTTAGAGTTCCAAACACATCTATCTATATAGGAGAAAACAGAGTGAAACCTAAAAATTCAAACTATTACTGGAAACGAACGCTTCAACCTAGAAGAGTGAAAATTGGGCGGCCAAGTGGACTTGGTGAACTGATCATTACCACAGAGAATCATCAAGATTGGGTGAAAAAATGTTTGCCGAGATTTCAGAAAACCAGTACTTTTGGACGCTTTGCACACCTTTCCAATGAAAATGTCTTTAGGCAGTCTGTGCTTAGGGCTGCTTCAAGAGGAAACAAACCTTAGAGACAGAACTTAGAACTACTTTATTTTGTCAATTTTCAATGAGCTAGCAAAAACCGTGTTTCATTTAGAGATCCCAACACATCTATCTATATATGAGAAAACAGAGTGAAATCTAAAAAATCAAACTCTTACTGGAAACGAACGCTTCAACCTAGAAGAGTGAAAATTGGGCAGCCAAGGGGACTTAGTGATCTGATCATTACCACAGAGAATCATCAAGATTGGGTGAAAAAATGTTTGCCGAGATTTCAGAAAACTAGTACTTTTGGACGCTTGGCACACTTTTCCAATGAAAGTGTATTTATGCAGTCTCTAGTTAGGGCTGCTTCAAGAGGAAACAAACCATAGAGACAGAACCTAAATCTACTTTATTTTGTCAATTTTCAAAGAGCTAGCACAAACCGTGTTTCATTTAGAGTTCCCAACACATCTATCTATATAGGAGAAAACAGAGTGAAACCTAAAAATTCAAACTATTAGTGGAAAAGAACGCTTCAACCTAGAATAGTGAAAATTGGGCAGCCAAGTGGGCTTAGTGAACTGATCATTACCACAATGTCTCATCAAGATTGGGTGAATAAATGTTTGCCGAGATTTCAGAAAACCAGTAATTTTGGACGCTTGGCACACGTTTCCAATGAAAGTGTATTTAGGCAGTCTCTAGTTAGGGCTGCTTCAAGAGAAAACAAACCATAGAGACAGAACCTAAATCTACTTTATTTTGTCAATTTTCAAAGAGCTAGGACAAACCGTGTTTCATTTAGAGTTCTAAACACATCTATCTATATAGGAGAAAACAGAGTGAAACCTAAAAATTCAAACTCTTACTGGAATCGAACGCTTCAACCTAGAAGTTTGAAAATTGGGCAGCCAAGTGGACTTAGTGAACTGATCACTACCACAGAGAATCATCAAGATTGGGTGAAAAAAATTTTGCCGAGATTTCAGAAAACAAGTACTTTTGGACGCTTGGCACACGTTTCCAATGAAAGTGTATTTAGGCAGTCTCTAGTTAGGGCTGCTTCAACAGGAAACAAACCATATAGACAGAACTTAGAACTACTTTATTTTCTCAATTTTCAAAAGCTAGCACAAACCGTGTTTCATTTAGAGTTCCCAACACATCTATCTACATAGGAGAAAACAGAGTGAAACCTAAAAATTCAAACTCTTACTGGAAACGAACGCTTCAACCTAGAATAGTGAAAATTGGGCAGCCAAGTGGGCTTAGTGAACTGATCATTACCACAATGTCTCATCAAGATTGGGTGAAAAAAGGTTTGCCGAGATTTCAGAAAACCAGTACTTTTGGACGCTTGGCACACCTTTCCAATGAAAGTGTATTTAGGCAGTCTCTAGTTAGGGCTGCTTCAAGAGGAAACAAACCATAGAGACAGAACCCAAATCTACTTTATTTTGTCAATTTTCAAAGAGCTAGCACAAACCGTGTTTCATTTAGAGTTCCCCACACATCTATCTATATAGGAGAAAACTGAGTGAAACCTAAAAATTCAAACTCTTACTGGAAACGAACGCTTCAACCTAGAAGAGTGAAAATTGGGCGGACAAGTGGACTTAGTGAACTGATCATTACCACAGAGAATCATCACGATTGGGTTGAAAAATGTTTGCCGAGATTGCAGAAAACCAGTACTTTTGGACGCTTGGCACACCTTTTTAATGAAAGTGTTTTTAGGCAGTCTCTAGTTAGGGCTTCTTCAAGAGGAAACAATCCATAGTGACAGAACATAAAACTACTTTATTTTGTCAATTTTCAAAGATCTAGCACAAACCGTGTTTCATTTAGAGTTCCCAACACATCTATCTATATAGGAGAAAACAGAGTGAAACCTAAAAATTCAAACTCTTACTGGAATCGAACGCTTCAACCTAGAAGAGTGAAAACTGGGCGGCCACTTTACTTAGTGAACTGATCATTACCACAGAGAATCATCAAGATTGGGTGAAAAAATGTTTGCCGAGATTTCAGAAAACCAGTAATTTTGGACGCTTGTCACACGTTTCCAATGAAAGTGTATTTAGGCTTTCTCCAGTTAGGGCTGCTTGAAGAGGAAAAAAACCATAGAGACAGAACCTAAATCTACTTTATTCTGTCAATTTTCAAGGAGCTAGCACAAACCGCGTTTCATTTAGAGTTCCAAACACATCTATCTATATAGGAGAAAACACAGTGAAACCTAAAAATTCAAACTCTTACTAGAAACGAACGCTTCAACCTAGAAGAGTGAAAATTGGGCAGCAAGTGGGCTTAGTGAACTGATCACTACCACAGAGAACCATCAAGATTGGGTGAGAAAATGTTTGCCGAGATTTCAGAAAACCAGTACTTTTGGACGCTTGGCACACCTTTCCAATGAAAGTGGATTTAGGCAGTCTCTAGTTAGGGCTGCTTCAAGAGAAAACAAACCATAGAGACAGAAGCTAATTCTACTTTATTTTGTCAATTTTGAAAGAGCTAGCACAAACCGTGTTTCATTTAGAGTTCCAAACACATCTATCTATATAGGAGCAAACACAGTGAAACCTAAACATTCAAACTCTTACTGGAAACGAACGCTTCAACCTAGAAGAGTGAAAATTGGGCAGCCAAGGGGACTTAGTGAACTGATCATTACCACAGAGAATCATCAAGATTGGGTGAAAAAATGTTTGCCGAGATTTCAGAAAACCAGTACTTTTAGACGCTTGGCACACGTTTCCAATGAAAGTGTATTTAGGCAGTCTCCAGTTAGGGCTGCTTGAAGAGGAAACAAACGATAGAGACAGAACCTAAATCTACTTTATTATGTCAATTTTCAAAGAGCTAGCACAAACCGTGTTTCATTTAGAGTTCCCAACACATCTATCTATATAGGAGAAAACAGAGTGAAACCTAAAAATTCAAACTCTTACTGGAATCGAACGCTTCAACCTAGAAGAGTGAAAATTGGGCAGCCAAGTGGACTTAGTGAACTGATCACTACCACAGAGAATCACCAAGAATGGGTGAAGAAAATTTTGCCGAGATTTCAGAAAACCAGTAATTTTGGACGCTAGGCAGACGTTTCCAATGAAAGTGTATTTAGGCAGTCTCTAGTTAGGGCTGCTTCAAGAGAAAACCAACCATAGAGACAGAACTTAAATCTACTTTATTTTGTCAATATTCAAAGAGCTAGCACAAACCGTGTTTCATTTAGAGTTCCCAAAACATCTATGTATATTGGAGAAAACAGAGTGAACCCTAAAAATTCAAACTCTTACTGGAATCGAACGATTCAACCTAGAAGAGTGAAAATTGGGCAGCCAAGTGGACTTAGTGAACTGATCACTACCACAGAGAATCATCCAGATTGGGTTAAAAAAATGTTTGCCGAGATTTCAGAAAACGAGTACTTTTGGACGCTTGGCACACGTTTCCAATGAAAGTGTATTTAGGCAGTCTCCAGTTAGGGCTGCTTGAAGAGGAAACAAACCATAGAGACAGAACCTAAAACTACTTTATTTTGTCAATTTTCAAAGAGCTAGCACAAACCGTGTTTCATTTAGAGTTCCCAACACGTCTATCTATAAAGAAGAAAACAGAGTGAAACCTAAAAATTCAAACTCTTACTGGAAACGAACGCTTCAACCTTGAAGAGTGAATATTGGGCAGCCAAGTAGGCTTAGTGAACTGATCATTACCACAGAGAATCATCAATATTGGGTGAAAAAATGTTTGCCGAGATTTCAGAAAACCAGTACTTTTGGACGCTAGGCACACGTTTCCAATGAAAGTGTATTTAGGCAGTCTCTAGTTAGGGCTGCTTCAAGAGAAAACAAACCATAGAGACAGAAACTAAATCTACTTTATTTTGTCAATTTTCAAAGAGCTATCAAAAACCATGTTTCATTCAGAGTTCCAAACACATCTATCTATATAGGAGAAAACAGAGTGAAACCTAAAAATTCAAACTCTTACTGGAAACGAACGCTTCAACCTAGAAGAGTGAAATTTGGGCAGCCAAGTGGACTTAGTGAACTGATCATTACCACAGAGAATCATCAAGATTGGGTGAAAAAATGTTTGCCGAGATTTCAGAAAACCAGTAATTTTGGACGCTAGGCACACGTTTCCAATGAAAGTGTATTTAGGCAGTCTCTAGTTAGGGCTGCTTCAAGAGAAAACAAACCATAGAGACAGAACCTAAATCTACTTTATTTTGTCAATTTTCAAAGAGCTAGCACAAACCGTGTTTCATTTAGAGTTCCCAACACATCTATGTATATTGGAGAAAACAGAGTGAACCCTGAAAATTCAAACTCTTACTGGAATCGAACGCTTCAACCTAGAAGAGTGAAAATTGGGCAGCCAAGTGGATATGTGAACTGATCACTAACACAGAGAATCATCAAGATTGGGGGAAAAAATTTTGCCGAGATTTCAGAAAACCAGTACTTTTGGACGCTTGGCACACCTTTCCAATGAAAGTGTATTTAGGCAGTCTCTAGTTAGGGCTGCTTCAAGAGGAAACAAACCATAGAGACAGAACCTAAAACTACTTTATTTTGTCAATTTTCAAAGAGCTAGCACAAACCGTGTTTCATTTAGAGTTCCCAACACATCTATCTATATAGGAGAAAACAGAGTGAAACCTAAAAATTCAAACTATTAGTGGAAACGAACGCTTCAACCTAGAATAGTGAAAATTTGGCAGCCAAGTGGGCTTAGTGAACTGATCATTACCACAATGTCTCATCCAGATTGGGTGAAAAAAGGTTTGCCGATATTTCAGAAAACCAGTAATTTTGGACCCTGGCACACGTTTCCAATGAAAGTGTATTTAGGCAGTCTCTAGTTAGGGCTGCTTCAAGAGAAAACAAACCATAGAGACACAACCTAAATCTACTTTATTTTGTCAATTTTCAAAGAGCTAGCACAAACCGTGTTTCATTTAGAGTTCCAAACACATCTATCTATATAGGAGAAAACAGAGTGAAACCTAAAAATTCAAACTATTACTGGAAACGAACGCTTCAACCTAGAAGAGTGAAAATTGGGCGGCCAAGTGGACTTGGTGAACTGATCATTACCACAGAGAATCATCAAGATTGGGTGAAAAAATGTTTGCCGAGATTTCAGAAAACCAGTAATTTTGGACGCTTGGCACACGTTTCCAATGAAAGTGTATTTAGGCAGTCTCTAGTTAGGGCTGCTTCAAGAGAAAACAAACCATAGAGACAGAACCTAAATCTACTTTATTTTGTCAATTTTCAAAGAGCTAGCACAAACCGTGTTTCATCTAGAGTTCCAAACACATCTATCTATATAAGAGAAAACACAGTGAAACCTAAAAATTCAAACTCTTACTGGAAATGAACGCTTCAACCTAGAAGAGTGAAAATTGGGCAGCCAAGTGGACGTAGTGAACTGGTCATTACCACAGAGAATCATCAAGATTGGGTATAAAAATGTTTGCCGAGATTTCAGAAAACCAGTACTTTTGGACGCTTTGCACACCTTTCCAATGAAAATGTCTTTAGGCAGTCTGTGCTTAGGGCTGCTTCAAGAGGAAACAAACCTTAGAGACAGAACTTAGAACTACTTTATTTTGCCAATTTTCAATGAGCTAGCAAAAACCGTGTTTCATTTAGAGATCCCAACACATCTATCTATATATGAGAAAACAGAGTGAAATCTAAAAAATCAAACTCTTACTGGAAACGAACGCTTCAACCTAGAAGAGTGAAAATTGGGCAGCCAAGGGGACTTAGTGATCTGATCATTACCACAGAGAATCATCAAGATTGGGTGAAAAAATGTTTGCCGAGATTTCAGAAAACTAGTACTTTTGGACGCTTGGCACACTTTTCCAATGAAAGTGTATTTATGCAGTCTCTAGTTAGGGCTGCTTCAAGAGGAAACAAACCATAGAGACAGAACCTAAATCTACTTTATTTTGTCAATTTTCAAAGAGCTAGCACAAACCGTGTTTCATTTAGAGTTCCCAACACATCTATCTATATAGGAGAAAACAGAGTGAAACCTAAAAATTCAAACTATTAGTGGAAAAGAACGCTTCAACCTAGAATAGTGAAAATTGGGCAGCCAAGTGGGCTTAGTGAACTGATCATTACCACAATGTCTCATCAAGATTGGGTGAATAAATGTTTGCCGAGATTTCAGAAAACCAGTAATTTTGGACGCTTGGCACACGTTTCCAATGAAAGTGTATTTAGGCAGTCTCTAGTTAGGGCTGCTTCAAGAGAAAACAAACCATAGAGACAGAACCTAAATCTACTTTATTTTGTCAATTTTCAAAGAGCTAGGACAAACCGTGTTTCATTTAGAGTTCTAAACACATCTATCTATATAGGAGAAAACAGAGTGAAACCTAAAAATTCAAACTCTTACTGGAATCGAACGCTTCAACCTAGAAGTTTGAAAATTGGGCAGCCAAGTGGACTTAGTGAACTGATCACTACCACAGAGAATCATCAAGATTGGGTGAAAAAAATTTTGCCGAGATTTCAGAAAACAAGTACTTTTGGACGCTTGGCACACGTTTCCAATGAAAGTGTATTTAGGCAGTCTCTAGTTAGGGCTGCTTCAACAGGAAACAAACCATATAGACAGAACTTAGAACTACTTTATTTTCTCAATTTTCAAAAGCTAGCACAAACCGTGTTTCATTTAGAGTTCCCAACACATCTATCTACATAGGAGAAAACAGAGTGAAACCTAAAAATTCAAACTCTTACTGGAAACGAACGCTTCAACCTAGAATAGTGAAAATTGGGCAGCCAAGTGGGCTTAGTGAACTGATCATTACCACAATGTCTCATCAAGATTGGGTGAAAAAAGGTTTGCCGAGATTTCAGAAAACCAGTACTTTTGGACGCTTGGCACACCTTTCCAATGAAAATGTCTTTAGGCAGTCTCTGCTTAGGGCTGCTTCAAGAGGAAACAAACCTTAGAGACAGAACTTAGAACTACTTTATTTTGTCAATTTTCAAAGAGCTAGCACAAACCGTGTTTCATTTAGAATTCCCAACACATCTATCTATATAGGAGAAAACAGAGTGAAACCTAAAAATTAAAACTCTTACTGGAAACGAACGCTTCAACCTAGAAGAGTGAAAATTGGGCGGCCAAGTGGACTTGGTGAACTGATCATTACCACAGAGAATCATCAAGATTGGGTGAAAAAATGTTTGCCGAGATTTCAGAAAACCAGTAATTTTGGACGCTTGGCACACGTTTCCAATTTAAGTGTATTTAGGCAGTCTCTAGTTAGGGCTGCTTCAAGAGAAAACAAACCATAGAGACAGAACCTAAATCTACTTTATTTTGTCAATTTTCAAAGAGCTAGCACAAACCGTGTTTCATTTAGAGTTCCAAACACATCTATCTATATAGGAGAAAACACAGTGAAACCTAAAAATTCAAACTATTACAGGAAACGAACGCTTCAACCTAGAAGGGTGAAAATTGGGAAGCCAAGTTGACTTAGTGAACTGATCACTACCACAGAGAATCATCCAGATTGGGTGAAAAAATGTTTGCCGAGATTTCAGAAAACCAGTACTTTTGGACGCTTGGCACACGTTTCCAATGAAAGTGTATTTAGGCAGTCTCCAGTTAAGGCTGCTTGAAGAGGAAAAAAACCATAGAGACAGAACCTATATCTACTTTATTTTGTCAATTTTCAAAGAGCTAGCACAAACCGTGTTTCATTTAGAGTTCCCAACACATCTATCTATATTGGAGAAAACAGAGTGAAACCTAAAAATTCAAACTCTTACTGGAAACACACGCTTCAACCTAGAAGAGTGAAAATTGGGCAGCCAAGGGGACTTAGAGAACTGATCATTACCACAGAGAATCATCAAGATTGGGTGAAAAAATGTTTGCCGAGATTTCAGAAAACCAGTACTTTTGGATGCTTGGCACACGTTTCCAATGAAAGTGTATTTAGGCAGTCTCTGCTTAGGGCTGCTTCAAGAGGAAACAAACCTTAGAGACAGAACTTAGAACTACTTTATTTTGTCAATTTTCAAAGAGCTAGCACAAACCATGTTTCATTTAGAGTTCCCAACACATCTATCTATATAGGAGAAAACAGAGTGAAACCTAAAAATTCAAACTCTTACTGGAAACGAACGCTTCAACCTAGAAGAGTGAAAATTGGGCAGCCAAGGGGACTTAGTGATCTGATCATTACCACAGAGAATCATCAAGATTGGGTATAAAAATGTTTGCCGAGATTTCAGAAAACCAGTACTTTTAGACGCTTGGCACACGTTTCCAATGAAGGTGTATTTAGGCAGTCTCCAGTTAGGGCTGCTTGAAGAGGAAACAAACGATAGAGACAGAACCTAAATCTACTTTATTATGTCAATTTTCAAAGAGCTAGCACAAACCGTGTTTCATTTAGAGTTCCCAACACATCTATCTATATAGGAGAAAACAGAGTGAAACCTAAAAATTCAAACTCTTACTGGAATCGAACGCTTCAACCTAGAAGAGTGAAAATTGGGCAGCCAAGTGGACTTAGTGAACTGATCACTACCACAGAGAATCATCAAGAATGGGTGAAAAAAATTTTGCCGAGATTTCAGAAAACCATTACTTTTGGACGCTTGGCACACCTTTCCAACGAAAGTGTATTTAGGCAGTCTCTAGTTAGGGCTGCTTCAAGAGGAAACAAACCATAGAGACAGAACTTAGAACTACTTTATTTTGTCAGTTTTCAAAGAGCTAGCACAAACCGTGTTTCATTTAGAGTTCCCAACACATCTATCTATATAGGAGAAAACAGAGTGAAACCTAAAAATTCAAACTATTAGTGGAAACGAACGCTTCAACCTAGAATAGTGAAAATTGGGCAGCCAAGTGGGCTTAGTGAACTGATCATTACCACAATGTCTCATCAAGATTGGGTGAATAAATGTTTGCCGAGATTTCAGAAAACCAGTAATTTTGGACGCTTGGCACACGTTTCCAATGAAAGTGTATTTAGGCAGTCTCCAGTTAGGGCTGCTTCAAGAGAAAACAAACCATAGAGACAGAACCTAAATCTACTTTATTTTGTCAATTTTCAAAGAGCTAGCACAAACCGTGTTTCATTTAGAGTTCTAAACACATCTATCTATATAGGAGAAAACACAGTGAAACCTAAAAATTCAAACTATTACTGGAAACGAACGCTTCAACCTAGAAGAGTGAAAATTGGGAAGCCAAGTTGACTTAGTGAACTGATCACTACCACAGAGAATCATCCAGATTGGGTGAAAAAATGTTTGCCGAGATTTCAGAAAACCAGTACTTGTGGACGCTTGGCACACGTTTCCAATGAAAGTGTATTTTTTCAGTCTCCAGTTAGGGCTGCTTGAAGAGGAAACAAACCATAGAGACAGAACCTAAAACTACTTTATTTTGTCAATTTTCAAAGAGCTAGCACAAACCGTGTTTCATTTAGAGTTCCCAACACATCTATCTATATAGGAGAAAACAGAGTGAAACCTAAAAATTCAAACTCTTACTGGAAACGAACGCTTCAACCTAGAAGAGTGAAGATTGGGCAGCCAAGTAGACGTAGTGAACTGATCAATAACACAGAGAATCATCAAGATTGGGTGGAAAAATGTTTGCCGAGATTTCAGAAAACCAGTGCTTTGGGACGCTTGGCACACCTTTCCAATGAAAGTGTACTTAGGCAGTCTCTAGTTAGGGCTGCTTCAAGAGGAAACAAACCATGGAGACAGAACCAAAAACTACTTTATTTTGTCAATTTTCAAAGAGCTAGCACAAACCGTGTTTCATTTAGAGTTCCCAACACATCTATCTATATAGGAGAAAACAGAGTGAAACCTAAAAATTCAAACTCTTACTGGAAACGAACGCATCAACCTAGAAGAGTGAAAATTGGGCAGCCAAGGGGACTTACTGAACTGATCATTACCACAGAGAATCATCAAGCTTGGGTGAAAAAATGTTTGCCGAGATTTCAGAAAACCAGTAATTTTGGACGCTTGGCACACCTTTCCAATGAAAATGTCTTTAGGCAGTCTCTGCTTAGGGCTGCTTCAAGAGGAAACAAACCTTAGAGACAGAACTTAGAACTACTTTATTTTGTCAATTTTCAAAGAGCTAGCACAAACCGTGTTTCATTTAGAGTTCCCAACACATCTATCTATATAGGAGAAAACAGAGTGAAACCTAAAAATTCAAACTCTTACTGGAAACGAACGCTTCAACCTAGAAGAGTGAAAATTGGGCGGCCAAGTGGACTTAGTGAACTGATCATTACCACAGAGAATCATCAAGATTGGGTGAAAAAATGTTTGCCGAGATTTCAGAAAAACAGTACTTTTGGACGCTTGGCACACGTTTCCAATGAAAGTGTATTTAGGCAGTCTCTAGTTAGGGCTGCTTCAAGAGAAAACAAACCATAGAGACAGAACCTAAATCTACTTTATTTTGTTAATTTTCAAAGAGCTAGCACAAACCGTGTTTCATTTAGAGTTCCCAACACATCTATCTATATAGGAGAAAACAGAGTGAAACCTAAAAATTCAAACTCTTACTGGAATCGAACGCTTCAACCTAGAAGAGTGAAAATTGGGCAGCAAAGTGGACTTAGTGAGCTGATCTCTACCACAGAGAATCATCAAGATTGGGTGAAAAAAATTTTGCCGAGATTTCAGAAAACCAGTACTTTGGACGCTTGGCACACCTTTCCAATCAAAGTGTACTTAGGCAGTCTCTAGTTAGAGCTGCTTCAAGAGGAAACAAACCATAGAGACAGAACTTAGAACTTCTTTATTTTGTCAATTTTCAAAGAGCTAGCACAAACCGTGTTTAATTTAGAGTTCCCAACACATCTATCTATATAGGAGACAACAGAGTGTAACCTAAAAATTCAAACTCTTACTGGAAATGAACGCTTCAACCTACAATAGTGAAAATTGGGCAGCCAAGTGGGCTTAGTGAACTGATCACTACCACAATGTCTCATCAAGATTGGGTGAAAAAATGTTTGCCGAGATTTCAGAAAACCAGTACTTTTGGACGCTTGGCACACGTTTCCAATGAAAGTGTATTTAGGCAGTGTCTAGTTAGGGCTGCTTCAAGAGAAAACAAACCATAGAGACAGAACCTAAATCTACATTATTTTGTCAATTTTCAAAGAGCTAGCACAAACCGTGTTTCATTTAGAGTTCCCAACACATCTATCTATATAGGAGAAAACAGAGTGAAACCTAAAAATTCAAACTCTTACTGGAAACGAACGCTTCAACCTAGAAGAGTGTATATTGGGCAGCCAAGTGGGCTTAGTGAACTGATCATTACCATAGAGAATCATCAAGATTGGGTGAAAAAATGTTTGCCGAGATTTCAGAAAACCAGTGCTTTTGGACGCTTGGCACACCTTTCCAATGAAAGTGTACTTAGGCAGTCTCTAGTTAGGGCTGCTTCAAGAGGAAACAAACCAAGCAGACAGAACCTAAAACTGCTTTATTTTGTCAATTTTCAAAGAGCTAGCACAAACCGTGTTTCATTTAGAGTTCCCAACACATCTATCTATATAGGAGAAAACACAGTGAAACCTAAAAATTCAAACTCTTACTGGAAACGAACGCTTCAACCTAGAAGAGTGAAAATTGGGCAGCCAAGGGGACTTAGAGAACTGATCATTACCACAGAGAATCATCAAGATTGGGTGAAAAAATATTTGCCGAGATTTCAAAAACCAGTACTTTTGGACGCTTGGCACACGTTTCCAATGAAAGTGTATTTAGGCAGTCTCTAGTTAGGGCTGCTTCAAGAGGAAGCAAACCATAGAGACAGAACCTAAATCTACTTTATTTTGTCAATTTTCAAAGAGCTAGCACAAACCGTGTTTCATTTAGAGTTCCCAACACATCTATCAATATAGGAGAAAACAGAGTGAAACCTAAAAATTCAAACTATTACTGGAAACGAACGCTTCAACCTAGAAGAGTGAAAATTGGGAAGCCAAGTTGACTTAGTGAACTGATCACTACCACAGAGAATCATCCAGATTGGGTGAAAAAATATTTGCCGAGATTTGAGAAAACCAGTACTTTTGGACTCTTGTCACATGTTTCCAATGAAAGTGTATTTAGGCAGTCTCCAGTTAGGGCTGCTTGAAGAGGAAACAAACCATAGAGACAGAACCTAAATCTACATTATTTTGTCAATTTTCAAAGAGCTAGCACAAACCGTGTTTCATTTAGAGTTCCCAACACATCTATCTATATAGGAGAAAACACAGTGAAACCTAAAAATTCAAACTATTACGGGAAACGAACGCTTCAACCTAGAACAGTGAAAATTGGGAAGCCAAGTTGACTTAGTGAACTGATCACTACCACAGAGAATCATCCAGATTGGGTGAAAAAATGTTTGCCGAGATTTCAGAAAACCAGTACTTTTGGACTCTTTGCACACGTTTCCAATGAAAGTGTATTTAGGCAGTCTCCAGTTAGGGCTGCTTGAAGAGGAAACAAACCATTGAAACAGAACCTAAAACTACTTTATTTTGTCAATTTTCAAAGAGCTAGCACAAACCTTGTTTCATTTAGAGTTCCAAACACATCTATCTATATAGGAGAAAACACAGTGAAACCTAAAAATTCAAACTCTTACTGAAAAACGAACACTTCAACCTAGAAGAGTGAATATTGGGCACCCAAGTGGGCTTAGTGAACTGATCATTACCATAGAGAATCATCAAGATTGGGTGAAAAAATGTTTGCTGAGATTTCAGAAAACCAGTGCTTTTGGACGCTTGGCACACCTTTCCAATGAAAGTGTACTTAGGCAGTCTCTAGTTAGGGCTGCTTCAAGAGGAAACAAACCATGGAGACAGAACCTTAAACTACTTTATTTTGTCAATTTTCAAAGAGCTAGCACAAACCGTGTTTCATTTAGAGTTCCCAACACATCTATCTATATAGGAGAAAACAGAGTGAAACCTAAAAATTCAAACTCTTACTGGAAACGAATGCATCAACCTAGAAGAGTGAAAATTGGGCAGCCAAGGGGACTTAGTGAACTGATCATTACCACAGAGAATCATCAAGCTTGGGTGAAAAAATGTTTGCCGAGATTTCAGAAAACCAGTACTTTTGGACGCTTGGCACACCTTCTCAATGAAAATGTCTTTAGGCAGTCTCTGCTTAGGGCTGCTTCAAGAGGAAACAAACCTTAGAGACAGAACTTAGAACTACTTTATTTTGTCAATTTTCAAAGAGCTCCCACAAACCGTGTTTCATTTAGAGTATCCAACACATCTATCTATATAGGAGAAAACAGAGTGAAACCTAAAAATTCAAACTCTTACTGGAAACGAACGCTTCAACATAGAAGAGTGAAAATTGGGTGGCCAAGTGGACTTAGTGAACTGATCATTACCACAGAGAATCATCAAGATTGGGTGATAAAATGTTTGCCGAGATTTCAGAAAACCAGTACTTTTGGACGCTTGGCACACGTTTCCAATGAAAGTGTATTTAGGCAGTCTCTAGTTAGGGCTGCTTCAAGAGGAAGCAAACCATAGAGACAGAACCTAAATCTACTTTATTTTGTCAATTTTCAAAGAGCTAGCACAAACCGTGTTTCATTTAGAGTTCCCAACACATCTATCTATATAGGAGAAAACAGAGTGAAACCTAAAAATTCAAACTATGAGTGGAAACGAACGCTTCAACCTAGAATAGTGAAAATTGGGCAGCCAAGTGGGCTTAGTGAACTGATCATTAAAACAATGTCTCATCAAGATTGAGTGAAAAAAGGTTTGCCGAGATTTCAGAAAACCAGTACTTTTGGACGCTTGGCACACCTTTCCAATGAAAATGTCTTTAGGCAGTCTCTGCTTAGGGCTGCTTCAAGAGGACACAAACCTTAGAGACAGAACTTAGAACTACTTTATTTTGTCAATTTTCAAAGACCTAGCACAAACCGTGTTTCATTTAGAGTTCCCAACACATCTATCTATATAGGAGAAAACGGAGTGAAACCTAAAAATTCAAACTCTTACTGGAAACGAACGCCTCAACCTTGAAGAGTGAAAATTGGGCGGCCAAGTGGACTTAGTGAACTGATCATTACCACAGAGAATCATCAAGATTGGGTGAAAAAATGTTTCCGAGATTTCCGAAAACCAGTAATTTTGGACGCTTGGCTCACGTTTCCAATGAAAGTGTATTTAGGCAGTCTCTAGTTAGGGCTGCTTCAAGGGAAAACAAACCATAGAGACAGAACCTAAATCTACTTTATTTTGTCAATTTTCAAAGAGCTAGCACAAACCGTGTTTCATTTAGAGTTCCAAACACATCTATCTATATAGAGAAAACACAGTGAAACCTAAAAATTCAAACTATTACTGGAAACGAACGCTTCAACCTAGAAGAGTGAAAATTGGGAAGCCAAGTTGACTTAGTGAACTGATCACTACCACAGAGAATCATCCAGATTGGGTGAAAAAATGTTTGCCGAGATTTGAGAAAACCAGTACTTTTGGACTCTTGGCACACGTTTCCAATGAAAGTGTATTTAGGCAGTCTCCAGTTAGGGCTGCTTGAAGAGGAAACAAACCATTGAGACAGAACCTAAAACTACTTTTTTTTGTCAATTTTCAAAGAGCTAGCACAAACCGTGTTTCATTTAGAGTTCCCAACACATCTATCTATATAGGAGAAAACAGAGTGAAACCTAAAAATTCAAACTCTTACTGAAAACGAACGCTTCAACCTAGAAGAGTGAATATTGGGCAGCCAAGTGGGCTTAGTGAACTGATCATTACCATAGAGAATCATCAAGATTGGGTGAAAAAATGTTTGCCGAGATTTCAGAAAACCAGTGCTTTTGGACGCTTGGCACACCTTTCCAATGAAAGTGTACTTAGGCAGTCTCTAGTTAGGGATGCTTCAAGAGGAAACAAATCATGGAGACAGAACCTAAAACTACTTTTTTTTTGTCAATTTTCAAAGAGCTAGCACAAACCGTGTTTCATTTAGAGTTCCCAACACATCTATCTATATAGGAGAAAACAGAGTGAAACCTAAAAATTCAAACTCTTACTGGAAACGAACGCTTCAACCTAGAAGAGTGAAAATTGGGCAGCCAAGTGACGTAGTGAACTGATCAATACCACAGAGAATCATCAAGATTGGGTGGAAAAATGTTTGCCGAGATTTCAGAAAACCAGTACTTTTGGACGCTTGGCACACGTTTCCAATGAAAATGTCTTTAGGCAGTCTCTGCTTAGGGCTGCTTCAAGAGGAAACAAACCTTAGAGACAGAACTTAGAACTACTTTATTTCTTCAATTTTTAAAGAGCTAGCACAAACCGTGTTTCATTTAGAGTTCCCAACACATCTATCTATATAGGAGAAAACAGAGCGAAACCTAAAAATTCAAACTCTTACTGGAAACGAACGCTTCAACCTAGAAGAGTGAAAATTGGGCAGCCAAGGGGACTTAGTGAACTGATCATTACCACAGAGTCATCGAGATTGGGTGAAAAAATGTTTCCCGAGATTTCAGAAAACCAGTACTTTTGGACGCTTGGCACACCTTTCCAATGAAAATGTCTTTAGGCAGTCTCTGCTTAGGGCTGCTTCAAGAGGAAACAAACCTTAGAGACAGAACTTAGAACTACTTTATTTTGTCAATTTTCAAAGAGCTAGCACAAACCGTGTTTCATTTAGAGTTCCCAACACATCTATCTATATAGGAGAAAACAGAGTGAAACCTAAAAATTCAAACTCTTACTGGAAACGAACGCTTCAACCTAGAAGAGTGAAAATTGGGCGGCCAAGTGGACTTAGTGAACTGATCATTACCACAGAGAATCATCAAGATTGGGTGGAAAAATGTTTGCCGAGATTTCAGAAAACCAGTACTTTGGACGCTTGGCACACCTTTTTAATGAAAGTGTTTTTAGGCAGTCTCTAGTTAGGGCTTCTTCAAGAGGAAACAATCCATAGAGACAGAACATAAAACTACTTTATTTTGTCAATTTTCAAAGAGCTAGCACAAACCGTGTTTCATTTAGAGTTCCAAACACATCTATCTATATAGGAGAAAACACAGTGAAACCTAAAAATTCAAACTATTACTGGAAACGAACGCTTCAACCTAGAAGAGTGAAAATTGGGAAGCCAAGTTGACTTAGTGAACTGATCACTACCACAGAGAATCATCCAGATTGGGTGAAAAAATGTTTGCCGAGATTTCAGAAAACCAGTAGTTTTGGACTCTTGGCACACGTTTCCAATGAGTGTGTATTTAGGCAGTCTCCAGTTAGGGTTGCTTGAAGAGGAAACAAACCATTTAGACAGAACCTAAAACTACTTTATTTTGACAATTTTCAAAGAGCTAGCACAAACCTTGTTTCATTTAGAGTTCCAAACACATCTATCTATATAGGAGAAAACAGAGTGAAACCTAAAAATTCAAACTCTTACTGAAAAACGAACGCTTCAAACTAGAAGAGTGAATATTTTGCACCCAAGTGGGCTTAGTGAACTGATCATTACCATAGAGAATCATCAAGATTGGGTGAAAAATGTTTGCCGAGATTTCAGAAAACCAGTGCTTTTGGACGCTTGGCACACCTTTCCAATGAAAGTGTACTTAGGCAGTCTCTAGTTAGGGCTGCTTCAAGAGGAAACAAACCAAGGAGACAGAACCTAAAACTACTTTATTTTGTCAATTTTCAAAGGAGCTAGCACAAACCGTGTTTCATTTAGAGTACCAAAACATCTATCTATATAGGAGAAAACAGAGTGAAACCTAAAAATTCAAACTCTTACTGGAAACGAATGCATCAACCTAGAAGAGTGAAAATTGGGCAGCCAAGGGGACTTAGTGAACTGATCATTACCACAGAGAATCATCAAGCTTGGGTGAAAAAATGTTTGCTGAGATTTCAGAAAACCAGTACTTTTGGACGCTTGGCACACCTTTCCAATGAAAATGTCTTTAGGCAGTCTCTGCTTAGGGCTGCTTCAGAGGAAACAAACCTTAGATACAGAACTTAGAACTACTTTATTTTGTCAATTTTCAAAGAGCTAGCACAAACCGTGTTTCATTTAGAGTTCCCAACACATCTATCTATATAGGAGAAAAACAGAGTGAAACCTAAAAATTCAAACTCTTACTGGAAACGAACGCTTCAACCTAGAAGAGTGAAAATTGGGTGGCCAAGTGGACTTAGTGAACTGATCATTACCACAGAGAATCATCAAGATTTGGTGAAAAAAGGTTTGCCGAGATTTCAGAAACCAGTAATTTTGGACGCTTGGCACACCTTTCCAATGAAAGTGTATTTTTATTCAGTCTCTAGTTAGGGCTGCTTCAAAAGAAAACAAACCATAGAGACAGAACCTAAATCTACTTTATTTTGTCAATTTTCAAAGAGCTAGCACAAACGTGTTTCATTTAGAGTTCCAAAACATCTATCTATATAGGAGAAAACCAGAGTGAAACCTAAAAATTCAAACTCTTACTGGAATCGAACGCTTCAACCTAGAAGAGTGAAAATTGGGCAGCAAAGTGGACTTAGTGAACTGATCACTACCACAGAGAATCATCAAGATTGGGTGAAAAAAATTTTGCCGAGATTTCAGAAAACCAGTACTTTGGACGCTTGGCACACCTTTCCAATGAAAGTGTATTTAGGCAGTCTCTATTTAGGGCTGCTTCAAGAGGAAACAAACCATAGAGACAGAACTTAGAACTACTTTATTTTGTCAATTTTCAAAGAGCTAAGCACAAACCGTGTTTAATTTAGAGTTCCCCAACACATCTATCTATATAGGAGACAACAGAGTGTAACCTAAAAATTCAAACTCTTACTGGAAACGAACGCTTCAACCTAGCATAGTGAAAATTGGGCAGCCAAGTGGGGCTTAGTGAACTATCATTACCACAATGTCTCATCAAGATTGGATGAAAAAGGTTTGCCGAGATCTCAGAAAACCAGTGCTTTTGGACGCTTGGCACACCTTTTCCAATGAAAGTGTACTTAGGCAGTCTCTAGTTAGGGCTGCTTCAAGAGGAAACAAACCATAGAGACAGAACTTAGAACTACTTTATTTTGTCAATTTTCAAAGAGCTAGCACAAACCGTGTTTAATTTAGAGTTCCCAACACATCTATCTATATAGGAGACAACAGAGTGTAACCTAAAAATTCAAACTCTTACTGGAAACGAACGCTTCAACCTAGAATAGTGAACATTGGGACGCCAAGTGGGCTTAGTGAAACTGATCATTAAAACAATGTCTCATCAAGATTGGGTGAAAAAAGGTTTGCCGAGATTTCAGAAAACCAGTACTTTTGAACGCTTGGCACACCTTTCCAATGAAAATGTCTTTAGGCAGTCTCTGCTTAGGGCTGCTTCATGAGGAAACAAACCTTAGAGACAGAACGTAGAACTACTTTATTTTGTCAATTTTCAAAGACCAGGCACAAACCGTGTTTCATTTAGAGTTCCCAACACATCTATCTATATAGGAGAAAACAGAGTGAAACCTAAAAATTCAAACTCTTACTGGAAACGAACGCTTCAACCTAGAAGAGTGAAAATTTGGCGGCCAAGTGGACTTAGTGAACTGATCATTACCACAGAGAATCATCAAGATTGGGTGAAAAAATGTTTGCCGAGATTTCAGAAAACCAGTAATTTTGGACGCTTGGCACACGTTTCCAATGAAACTGTATTTAGGCAGTCTCTACTTAGGGCTGCTTCAAGAGAAAACAAACCATAGAGACAGAACCTAAATCTACTTTATTTTGTCAATTTTCAAAGAGCTAGCACAAACCGTGTTTCATTTAGAGTTCCAAACACATCTATCTATATAGGAGAAAACACAGTGAAACCTAAAAATTCAAACTATTACTGAAACGAACGCTTCAACCTAGAAGAGTGAAAATTGGGAAGCCAAGTTGACTTAGTGAACTGATCACTACCACAGAGAATCATCCAGATTGGGTGAAAAAATGTTTGCCGAGATTTCACAAAACCAGTACTTGTGGACGCTTGGCACACGTTTCCAATGAAAGTGTATTTTTTCAGTCTCCAGTTAGGGCTGCTTGAAGAGGAAACAAACCATAGAGACAGAACCTAAAACTACTTTATTTTGTCAATTTTCAAAGAGCTAGCACAAACCGTGTTTCATTTAGAGTTCCCCAACACATCTATCTATATA